>NC_133652.1:285245280-285399669 GCF_009905375.1 Apium graveolens | reverse complement strand
AATTAGTTGTGGAAGTATTTTAATTCCTATAAAAAAGGTAAGAAAGAGTTGAGTATTTTAGAAATTAAGTTGGATAATTCATAGAGTTTGTAGTTATGTTAGTTTACATGTTTAATTTTTTTAAGTAAATTATATTTTTTCAAACTTTGCTTTTGGAAGGTGTTAACGTATTTTCAACTAAGGTGTTAACAACCGACCAAACGACCATATCTCGCTTATAATAAATATAAAACCAATAAATATATATTATTTAATTAATGAATTTAAATATTTACATATTGTTTTGAATGTATTATATTATGGAAGCATTCCATTTAATAGTGAAAATCTTGAAAGTCCTCATATCCCAACCTTGTTATAAAGGCGGAGTTGAATAATGGTGGGTACATGGATGATTTGATATTAATTATTTTTAAATTATTTGTTCTCGATTTTATACTTTTTTTTGTTATATTATATTTAAGTTATTAAAAATTTTTTGGAAGTGTTTCGTTTTCGACAAAAGAGGCAGAAACAAAATTGAGTGCGATTAGAAATTGATTGGATAATATTCATAGAGCATAGTTATATTAGATACATGATTTATTTATTTTTAATAATTATATTTTTTAATTTATTTGGAAGATATTAACTTACTTTTTACGAATGTTTTAACAAAATGAAACAATATTTTCACTTATAATAGTATAATATGGATACATTAATTAGTTGTTATATTATATTTAAATTACTAAAATTAGTTCTGGAATATTTGGGTCCCTATAAAAAGGTAAGAAGAAGTTGAGTATAATTAGAAAATTAAGTTGGATATAATCTATAGAGTTTGTAGTTATCTTAGTTACATGATTTAATTTTTTAAGTAAATTATTTTTTCAAACTTTGCTTTTGAAGTGTTATGTATTTTCAACAAGTGTTAACAACCGACCAAACGAAACCATATTTTGCTTATAATAATTATGAAAAATAAAAGTATATTATTTAGATTAATGAATTTAATATTACATATTGTTTTGAATGTATTATATTATGGAAGCATTCAAATTTAGATAGTTTGAAATCTTGAAATGTCCTCATATCACAACCTTTGCTATAAGAAGGCACGAGTTGAATAACGGTGGTGTACGTGGATGATTTGATATTGATTATTTTAAAATTATTTTTTCTCGATTTATTAATTTTTTGTTATATTACAATTTAAGTTATTAAAAATATTTTGGAAGTGTATTAAGTTGGATATAATTCATAGAGGTTGTAGTTATATTAGATACATGATTTATTTATTTTTAATTAATTATATTTTTTTAATTTATTTTGGAAGATATTAACATACTTTTTACGAATGTTATAACCAAATAACAATGTTCACTTATAATAGTATAATATAGATAATTAATTAATTTGTTATATTATAAATTTAAATTACTAAATTAGTTCGGGAAGTATTTGATTCTCTATAAAAAAAGGTAAGAAAGAAGTTGAGTATAATTAGAAATTAAGTTGGATAATAATCTATAGAGTCTATAGTTATGCTAGATACATGATTTAATTTTTAAGTAAATTATATTTTTTAAGCTTTGCTTCTCGAAGGTGTTAACGTATTTTCAACGAAGGTTAATCAACCGAGCAAACGAAACCATTTTTCGCTTATAATAATTATAAAAAGAATAAACATATTTATTTAGATTAATGAATTTAAAATATTACATAAATTTTTAATGTATTATATATAGAAGCAATCAAATTAGATAGTTGAAATCTTAAAAAGTCCCCATATCACCTTTTTATTGTAAGAAGGCGCGAGTCTGAATAACGGTGGTGTACGTGAATGATTTGATATGATTTTTTAAATTATTTTTTCTCGATTTATTAATTTTTTTGTTATTTGTAATTTAAGTTATTAAAATATTTTGGAAGTGTTTCGACAAAAGAGGCAAGAAAAAATGAGTGCTATTAGAAATTTAGTTGGATAATAATTCATAGCGTAGTAGTTTATATGGATACATAATTTATTTATTTTTAATTAAATATATTTTTTAATTTATTTTGGAAGATATTAACATACTTTTTACGAATTTTTAACCAAATGAAACAATGTTCGCTTATAATAGTATATATAGATAGATTAATTAGTTTATTATATTATAATTTAAATTACTAAAATTAGTTTTGGAAGTATTTAATTCCCTATAAAAAAGGTAAGAAAGAAGTTGAGTATTATTAGAAATTAAGTTGGATAATAATCAATAGAGTTTGTAGTTATGTTATTACATTTTTAATTTAAGTAAATTATATTTTCAAACTTTGCTTTTGGAAGGTGTTAACGTATTTTCAACTAAGGTGTTAACAACCGACCAAACGAAACCATATCTCGCTTATAATAAATTATAAAAACCAATAAATATATATATTTAGATTCATGAATTTAAAAATATTACATATTGTTTTGAATGTATTATATTATGGAAGCATTCAAAATTTAGATAGTTGAAAATTCTGAAAAGTCCTCATATCACAACCTTTGTTATAAGAAGGCGCGAGTTGAATAACGGTGGTGTACATGGATGATTTGATATTAATTATTTTTAAAAATTATTTGTTCTCGATTTATTAATTTTTTTGTTATATTACAATTTAAGTTATTAAAAATTTTTTTGGAAGTGTTTCGTTTTCGACAAAAGAGGTAAGAAAAAAAATTGAGTGCGATTAGAAATTGAGTTGGATAATAATTCAGAGTTCATAGTTATATTAGATACATGATTTATTTATTTTTAATAATTATATTTTTTAATTTATTTTGGAAGATATTAACTTACTTTTTACGAATGTTTAACAAAATGAAACAATATTTCACTTATAATAGTATAATATGGATACATTAATTAGTTTGTTTATATTATATTTCAATTACTAAAATTAGTTCTGGAAGTATTTGGGTCCCTATAAAAAAGGTAAGAAAGAAGTTGAGTATAATTAGAAATTAAGTTGGATACTAATCTATAGAGTTTGTAGTTATCTTAGTTACATGATTTAATTTTTAAGTAAATTATATTTTCAACTTTGCTTTTGGAAGGTGTTAATGTATTTCAACTAAGGTGTTAACAACCCGACCAAACGAAACCATATTTTGCTTATAATAATTTATAAAAAATAATAATGTATATTATTTAGATTAATGAATTTAAAATATTTACATATGTTTTGAATGTATTATATTATGGAAGAATTCAAAATTTAGATAGTTGAAATCTTGAAATGTCCTCATATCACAAACCTTGCTATAAGAAGGCGCGAGATTGAAATAACGGTGGTGTAAGCGTGGATGATTTGATATTGAATTATTTTTAAAATTATTTGTTCTCGATTTATTAATTTTTTTGTTATATTACAAGTTAAGTTGATTAAAACATATTTTTGGAAGTGTATTAAGTTGGATAATAATTCATAGAGGTTGTATTTATATTAGATACATGATTTTATTTATTTTAATTAAATTATATTTTTTTAATTTATTTGGAAGATATTAACATACTTTGTTATGAATGTTGTAACCAAATGAACAATGTTTTCACTTATAATAGTATAATATAGATAGATTAATTAATTTGTTATATTATAATTTAAATTACTAAAATTAGTTCTCGAAAGTATTGGTTCTCTATAAAAAAGGTAAGAAAGAAGTTGAGTATAATTAGAAATTAAGTGGATAATAATCTATAGAGTCTGTAGTTATGCTAGATACATGATTTAATTTTTTAAGTAAATTATATTTTTAAATTTTGCCTTTTGGAAGATGTTAAGTATTTTTAACTAAGGTGTTAACCGACCAAACCAAATCATGTTTCGCTTATAATAAATTATAAAAAAGAATAAATAGATATTATTTATATTAATGAATTTAAAATATTTACATATTGTTTTGAATGTCTTATATTAGGGAAGCATTCAAATTTAGATAGTTAAAATATTAAAAAGTCCTCATATCACAACCTTTGCTATAAGAAGGCTTCAGTGTGAATAACAATGGTGTACATGGATGATTTGATATTGATTTTTTTAAAATTATTTGTTCTCGATTATTAATTTTTTGTTATATTATAATTGAAGTTATTAAAATATTTTTGGAAGTGTTTCGTTCCGACAAAAGAGACAAGAAAAAAGTTGAGTGCGATTAGAAATTAAGTTGGATCATAATTCATAGAGTTTGTTGTTATATTAGATATATGTTTATTTATTTTTAATTAAAATATATTTTTTTAATTTATTTTGGAAGATATTAACATACTTTTTACGAATATTTTAACCAAATAAAACAATGTTTCACTTATAATAATATAATATAGATACATTAATTAGTTTATTATATCATAATTTAAATTACAAAAATTAGTATTTGGAAGTATTTGGTTCCCTATAAAAAAGGTAAGAAAGAAGTTGAGTATAATTAGAAATTAAGTTGGACAATAATCTATAGAGTTTGTAGTTATGCTAGATACATGATTTAATTTTTTAAGTAAATTATATTTTTCAAACTTTGCTTTTGGAAGGTGTTAACGTATTTTCAAACGAAGGTGTTAACCAACCGACCAAACGAAACCATATTTCGCATATAATATATTATAAAAAAAATATATATTATTTAGATTAATAAATTTAAAATATTTACATATTGTTTTAAATGTATTATATTATGGAAGCATTCAAAATTTAGATAGTTGAAATCTTAAAAAGTCCTCATTTCACAACCTTTGCTCTAAGAAGGCGCGAGTTGAATAACAGTGGTGTACGTGAATGATTTGATATTGATTTTTTAAAATTATTTCTTCAGTATTATTATTTTTTTGTTATATTATAATTTAAGTTATTAAAAATATTTTTGGAAGTGTTTTCGTTTCCGACAAAAGAGGCAAGAAAAAAATTGAGTGCTATTAGAAATTTAGTTGGATAATAATTCATAGATTTCGTAGTTATATGGGATACATAATTTATTTATTTTAATTAAATTATATTATTTAATTTATTTTGGAAGATATTAACATACTTTTTACGAATGTTTTAACCAAATGAAACAATGTTTCGCTTATAATAGTATAATATAGATAGATTAATTAGTTTATTATATTATAATTTAAATTACTAAAATTAGTTTTGGAAGTATTTAATTCCTATAAAAAAGGTAAGAAAGAAGTTGAGTATTAATAGAAATTAAGTTGGATAATAATCAATAGAGTTTGTAGTTATGTTAGTTACATGATTTATTTTTTTAAGTAAATTATATTTTTCAAACTTTGCTTTTGGAAGGTGTTAAGGTATTTTCAACTAAGGTGTTAACAACCGACCAAACGAAACCATATCTGGCTTATAATAAATTATAAAAATCAATAAATATATATTATTTAGATTAATGAATTTAAAATATTTACATATTATTTTGAATGTATTATATTATGGAAGCATTCAAAATTTAGATAGTTGAAATCTTGAAAAGTCCTCATATCACAACCTTTGCTATAAGAAGGCGCGAGTGAATAACGGTGGTGTACGTCGATTATTTGATATTGAATTTTTTTAAATTATTTGTTCTCGATTTATTAATTTTTTTGTTATATTACAATTTAAGTTATTAAAAATATTTTTGGAAGTGTATTAAGTTGGATAATAATTCATAGAGTTCATAGTTATATTAGATATATTATTTATTTATTTTTAATAAATTATATTTTTTAATTTATTTTGGAAGATATTAACTTACTTTTTACGAATGTTTAACCAAATGAAACAATATTTCACTTATAATAGTATAATATGGATACATTAATTAGTTTGTTATATTATAATTTAAATTACTAAAATTAGTTCTGGAAGTATTTGGGTCCCTATAAACAAGGTGAGAAAGAAGTTGAGTATAATTAGAAATTAAGTTGGATAATAATCTATAGAGTTTGTAGTTATGTTAGTTAAATGATTTAATTTTTTAAGTAAATTATATTTTTCAAACTTTGCTTTTGGAAGGTGTTAATGTATTTTCAACTAAGGTGTTAACAACAGACCAAACTAAACCATATTTTGCTTATAATAAATTATAAAAAACAATAAATATATATTATTAGATTAATGAATTTAAAATATTTACATATTATTTTGAATGTATTATATTATGGAAGCATTCAAAATTTAGATAGTTGAAATCTTGACATGTCCTCATATCACAACCTTTGCTATAAGAAGGCGCGAGTTGAATAACGGTGGTGTACGTGGATGATTTGATATTGATTATTTTTAAAATTATTTGTTCTCGATTTAATAATTTTTTTGTTATATTACAATTTAAGTTATTAAAAATATTTTTGGAAGTGTATTAAGTTGGATAATAATTCATAGAGGTTGTAGTTATATTAGATACATGATTTAATTTTTTAAGTAAATTATATTTTTCAAACTTTGCTTATGGAAGGTGTTAACGTATTTTCAACTAAGGTGTTAACAACCGACCAAACGAAACCATATCTGGCTTATAATAAATTATAAAAACCAATAAATATATATTATTTAGATTAATGAATTTAAAATATTTTACATATTGTTTTGAATGTATTATATTATGGAAGCATTCAAAATTTAGATAGTTGAAATCTTGAAAAGTCTTCATATCACAACCTTTGCTATAAGAAGGCGCGAGTTGAATAACGTGGTGTAAGTGGATGATGTGATATTGATTATTTTAAAAATTATTTGTTCTCGATTTATTAATTTTTTTGTTATATTACAATTTAAGTTATTAAAAAAATTTTGGAAGTGTTTCGTTTTCGACAAAAGAGGCAAGAAAAAAATTGAGTGCAATAGAAATTGATTGGATAATAATTCATAGAGTTCATAGTTATATTAGATACATGATTTATTTATTTTTAATAAATTATATTTTTTAATTTATTTTGGAAGATATTAACTTACTTTTTACGACTCTTTTAACCAAATGAAACAATATTTCACTTATAATAGTATAATATGGATACATTAATTAGTTTGTTATATTATAATTTAAATTACAAAAATTAGTTTTGGAAGTATTTGAGTCCCTATAAAAAAGGTAAGAAAGAAGTTGAGTATAATTAGAAATTAAGTTGGATTATAATCTATAGAGTTTGTAGTTATGTTAGTTACATGATTTAATTTTTTAAGTAAATTATATTTTTCAAACTTTGCTTTTGGAAGGTGTTAATGTATTTCAACTAAGGTGTTAACAACCGACTAAACGAAACCATATTTTGCTTATAATAAATTATAAAAAATAATAAATACATATTATTTAGATTAATGAATTTAAAATATTTACATATTGTTTTGAATGTATTATATTATGGAAGCATTCAAAATTTAGATAGTTGAAATCTTGAAATGTCCTCATATCACAACCTTTGCTATAAGAAGGCGCGAGTTGAATAACGGTGGTGTACGTGGATGATTTGATATTGATTATTTTTAAAATTATTTGTTCTCGATTTATTAATTTTTTTGTTATATTACAATTTAAGTTATTAAAAATATTTTTGGAAGTGTATTAAGTTGGATAATAATTCATAGAGGTTGTAGTTATATTAGATACATGATTTATTTATTTTTAATTAAATTATATTTTTTTAATTTATTTGGAAGATATTAACATACTTTTTACGAATTTTTAACCAAATGAAACAATATTTCGCTTATAATAGTATAATATAGATAGATTAATTAGTTTATTATATTATAATTTAAATTACTAAAATTAGTTTGGAAGTATTTAATTCCCTATAAAAAAGGTGAGAAAGAAGTTGAGTATTATTAGAAATTAAGTTGGATAATAATCAATAGAGTTTGTAGTTATGTTAGTTACATGATTTAATTTTTTAAGTAAATTATATTTTTCAAACTTTGGTTTTTGAAGGTGTTAACGTATTTTCAACTAAGTTGTTAACAACCGACCAAACGAAACCATATCTCTCTTATAATAAATTATAAAAACCAATAAATATATATTATTTATATTAATGAATTTAAAATATTTACATATTGTTTTGAATGTATTATATTATGGAAGAATTCAAAATTTAGATAGTTGAAATCTTGAAAAGTCCTCATATCACAACCTTTGCTATAAAAAGGCGCGAGTTGAATAACGGTGGTGTACGTGGATGATTTGATATTGATTATTTTTAAAATTATTTGTTCTCGATTTATTAATTTTTTTGTTATATTACAATTTAAGTTATTAAAAAAAATTTTGGAAGTGTTTCGTTTTCGACAAAAGAGGCAAGAAAAAAATTGAGTGCGATTAGAAATTGATTGGATAATAATTCATAGAGTTCATAGTTATATTAGATACTTGATTTATTTATTTTTAATAAATTATATTTTTTAATTTATTTTGGAAGATATTAACTTACTTTTTACGAATGTTTTAACGAAATGAAACAATATTTCACTTATAATAGTATAATATGGATATGTTAATTAGTTTGTTATATTATAATTTAAATTACTAAAATTAGATCTGGAAGTATTTGGGTCCCTATAAAAAAGGTAAGAAAGAAGTTGAGTATAATTAGAAATTAAGTTGGATAATAATCTATAGAGTTTGTAGTTATGTTAGTTACATGATTTAATTTTTTAAGTAAATTATATTTTTCAAACTTTGCTTTTGGAAGGTGTTAATGTATTTTCAACTAAGGTGTTATCAACCGACCAAACGAAACCATATTTTGTTATAATAAATTATAAAAAATAATAAATATAAATTATTTAGATTAATGAATTTAAAATATTTACATATTGTTTTGAATGTATTATATTATGGAAGCATTCAAAATTTAGATAGTTGGAATCTTGAAATGTCCCCTTCGCTATAAGAAGGCGCGAGTTGAATAACGGTGGTGTACGTGGATGATTTGATATTGATTATTTTTAAAATTATTTGTTCTCGATTTATTAATTTTTTTCTTATATTACAATTTAAGTTATTAAAAATATTTTTGGAAGTGTATTAAGTTGGATTATAATTCATAGAGGTTGTAGTTATATTAGATACATGATTTATTTATTTTTAATTAAATTATATTTTTTTAATTTATTTTGGAAGATATTAACATACTTTTACGAATGTTGTAACCAAATGAAACAATGTTTCACTTATAATAGTATAATATAGATACATTAATTAATTTGTTATATTATAATTTAAATTACTAAAATTAGTTCTGGAAGTATTTGGTTCTGTATAAAAATGGTAAGAAAGAAGTTGAGTATAATTAGAAATTAAGTTGGATAATAATCTATAGAGTTTGTAGTTATGCTAGATACATGATTTAATTTTTTAAGTAAATTATATTTTTTAAATTTTGCTTTTGGAAGATGTTAACGTATTTTTAACTAATGTGTTAACTGACCAAACCAAATCATGTTTCGCTTATAATAAATTATAAAAAAGAATAAATATATATTATTTATATTAATGAATTTAAAATATTTACATATTGTTTTGAATGTATTATATTATAGAAGCATTCAAAATTTAGATAGTTAAAATCTTAAAAAGTCCTCATATCACAACCTTTGCTATAAGAAGGCTCCAGTGTGAATAAGAGTGGTGTACATGGATGATTTGATATTGATTTTTTTTAAAATTATTTGTTCTCGATTTTTTAATTTTTTTGTTATATTATAATTTAAGTTATTAAAAATATTTTTGGAAGTGTTTCGTTTCCGACAAAAGAGAGAAGCAAAAAGTTGAGTGCGATTAGAAAATAAGTTGGATAATAATTCATAGAGTTCGTAGTTATATTAGATATATGTTTATTTATTTTTAATTAAAATATATTTTTTTAATTTATTTTGGAAGATATTAACATACTTTTTATGAATGTTTTAACCAAATAAAATAATGTTTCACTTATAATAATATAATATAGATACATTAATTAGTTTGTTATATTATAATTTAAATTACAAAATTTAGTTTTGGAAGTATTTGGTTCCCTATAAAAAAGGTAAGAAAGAAGTTGAGTATAATTAGAAATTAAGTTGGATAATAATCTATAGAGTTTGTAGTTATGCTAGATACATGATTTAATTTTTTAAGTAAATTATATTTTTCAAACTTTGCTTTTGTAAGGTGTTAACGTATTTTCAACAAAGGTGTTAACCAAACCACAAAACGAAACAAAACGAAACCATGTTTCTCTTATAATAAATTATAAAAAAGAATAAATATATATTATTTAGATTAATGAATTTAAAATATTTACATAATGTTTTGAATGTATTATATTATTGAAGCATTCAAAATTTAGATAGTTAAAATTTTAAAAATACCTCCTATCACAACCTTTTTGCTGTAAGAAGGCGCGAGTCAGAATAACGGTGGTGTACATGGATGATTTGATATTGATTTTTTTAAATTATTTGTTCTTGATTTATTAATTTTTTTGTTATATTATAATTTAAGTTATTAAAAATATTTTTGGAAGTGTTTCGTTTCCGACAAAAGAGGCAAGAAAAAAGTTGAGTGCGATTAGAAAATAAGTTGGATAATAATTCATAGAGTTCGTAGTTATATTAGATATATGTTTATTTATTTTTAATTAAAATATATTTTTTTAATTTATTTTGAAAGATATTAACATACTTTTTACGAATGTTTTAACCAAATAAAATAATGTTTCACTTATAATAATATAATATAGATACATTAATTAGTTTGTTATATTATAATTTAAATTACAAAAATTAGTTTTGGAAGTATTTGGTTCCCTATAAAAAAGGTAAGAAAGAAGTTGAGTATAATTAGAAATTAAGTTGGATAATAATCTATAGAGTTTGTAGTTATGCTAGATACATGATTTAATTTTTTAAGTAAATTATATTTTTCAAACTTTGCTTTTGTAAGGTGTTAACGTATTTTCAACAAAGGTGTTAACCAAACCACAAAACGAAACAAAACGAAACCATGTTTCTCTTATAATAAATTATAAAAAAGAATAAATATATATTATTTAGATTAATGAATTTAAAATATTTACATAATGTTTTGAATGTATTATATTATTGAAGCATTCAAAATTTAGATAGTTAAAATTTTAAAAATACCTCCTATCACAACCTTTTTGTTGTAAGAAGGCGCGAGTCAGAATAACGGTGGTGTACATGGATGATTTGATATTGATTTTTTTAAATTATTTGTTCTTGATTTATTAATTTTTTTGTTATATTATAATTTAAGTTATTAAAAATATTTTGGAAGTGTTTCGTTTCCGACAAAAGAGGCAAGAAAAAAGTTGAGTGCGATTAGAAAATAAGTTGGATAATAATTCATAGAGTTCGTAGTTATATTAGATATATGTTTATTTATTTTTAATTAAAATATATTTTTTTAATTTATTTTGAAAGATATTAACATACTTTTTACGAATGTTTTAACCAAATAAAATAATGTTTCACTTATAATAATATAATATAGATACATTAATTAGTTTGTTATATTATAATTTAAATTACAAAAATTAGTTTTGGAAGTATTTGGTTCCCTATAAAAAAGGTAAGAAAGAAGTTGAGTATAATTAGAAATTAAGTTGGATAATAATCTATAGAGTTTGTAGTTATGCTAGATACATGATTTAATTTTTTAAGTAAATTATATTTTTCAAACTTTGCTTTTGGAAGGTGTTAACGTATTTTCAACGAAGGTGTTAACCAACCCACAAAACGAAACAAAACGAAACCATGTTTCTCTTATAATAAATTATAAAAAAGAATAAATATATATTATTTAGATTAATGAATTTAAAATATTTACATAATGTTTTGAATGTATTATATTATTGAAGCATTCAAAATTTAGATAGTTAAAATTTTAAAAAGTCCTCCTATCACAACCTTTTTGCTGTAAGAAGGCGCGAGTCAGAATAACGGTGGTGTACATGGATGATTTGATATTGATTTTTTTAAATTATTTGTTCTTGATTTATTAATTTTTATGTTATATTATAATTAAAGTTATTAAAAATATTTTTTGAAGTGTTTCGTTTCCGACAAAAGAGGCAAGAAAAAAATTGAGTGCTATTAGAAATTAGGTTGGATAATAATTCATAAAGTTCGTAGGTATATTGGATACATGATTTATTTATTTTTAGTTAAGTTAAATTATATTAATTTATTTTGGAAGATATTAACATATTTTTTACGAATGTTTTAGCCAAATGAAACAATGTTTAGCTTATAATAGTATAATATAGATAGATTAATTAGTTCATTATATTTAATTTAAATTACTAAAATTAGTTTTGGAAGTATTTGGTTCCCTATAAAAAAGGTAAGAAAGAAGTTGAGTGTAATTAGAAATTAAGTTGGATAATAATCTATAGTGTTTGTAGTTATGCTAGATACATGATTTAATTTTTTAAGTAAATTATATTTTTTAAACTTTGCCTTTGGAAGGTGTTAACGTATTTTTAAAGAAGGTGTTAACGAACCCACCAAACCATGTTTCGCTTATAGTAAATTATAAAAAAGAATAAATAAATATTATTTAGATTAATGAATTTAAAATATTTATATATTATTTTGAATGTATTATATTATCGAAGCATTCAAAATTTAGATAGTTAAAATCTTAAAAAGTCCTCCTATCACAACCTTTTTGCTGTAACAAGGCGCGAATCAGAATAACGGTGGTGTACATGGATGATTTGATATTGATTTTTTTAAATTATTTATTCTTGATTTATTAATTTTTTGTTATATTATAATTTAAGTTATTAAAAATATTTTTGGAAGTGTTTCGTTTCCGACAAAAGAGGCAAGAAAAAAATTGAGTGCTATTAGAAATTAGGTTGGATAATAATTCATAGAGTTAGTAGGTATATTGGATACATGATTTATATATTTTTAGTTAAATTATATTATATTAATTTATTTTGGAAGATATTAACATACTTTTTACGAATATTTTAGCCAAATGAAACAATGTTTCGCTTATAATAGTATAATATAGATAGATTAATTAGTTTATTATATTATAATTTAAATTACTAAAATTAGTTTTGGAAGTATTTGGTTCCCTATAAAAAAGGTAAGAAAGAAGTTGAGTATAATTAGAAATTAAGTTGGATAATAATCTATAGAGTTTTTAGTTATGCTAGATAGAAGATTTAATTTTTTAAGTAAATTATATTTTTTAAACTGTGCTTTTGGAAGGTGTTAACTTATTTTTAACAAAGGTGTTAACCAGCCGAACAAATGAAACCATATTTCGCTTATAATAAATTATAAAAACCAATAAATATATATTATTTATATTAATGAATTTAAAATATCTACATATTATTTTTAATGTATAATATTATGGAAACATTCAAAATTTAGATAGTTCAAATCTTAAAAAGTCCTCATATCACAACCTTTGCTATAAGAAGGCTCTAGTGTGAATAAAAGTGGTATACATGGATGATTTGATATTGATTTTTTTTAAAATTATTTATTCTCGATTTATTAATTTTTTTGTTATATTATAATTTAAGTTATTAAAAATATTTTTGAAAGTGTTTCGTTTCCGACAAAAGAGACAAGAAAAAAGTTGAGTGTTAGAAAATAAGTTGGATAATAATTCATAGAGTTTGTAGTTATATTAGATACATGATTTATTTATTTTTAATTGAATTATATTTTTTTAATTTATTTTGGAAGATATTAACATACTTTTTACGAATGTTTTAACCAAATGAAACAATGTTTCGCTTATAATAGTATAATATAGATAGATTAATTAATTTGTTATATTATAATTTAAATTACTAAAATTAGTTCTGGAAGTATTTGGTTCCCTATAAAAAAGGTAAGAAAGAAGTTGAGTATAATTAGAAATTAAGTTAGATAATAATCTATAGAGTTTGTAGTTATGCTAGATACATGATTTAATTTTTTAAGTAAATTATATTTTTTAAACTTTGCTTTTGGATGGTGTTAATGTATTTTTAACGAAGGTGTTAACAAACCGACAAAACCATGTTTCGCTTATAGTAAATTATAAAAAAGAATAAATAAATATTATTTAGATTAATGAATTTAAAATATTTACATAATATTTTGAATGTATTATATTATGGAAGCATTCAAAATTTAGATAGTTAAAATCTTAAAAAGTCCTCATATCACAACCTTTTTGGTTTAAGAAGGTGGAGTCTGAATAACGGTGGTGTACGTGGATGATTTGATATTGATTTTTTTTAATTATTTATTTTCGATTTATTAATTTTTTTGTTATATTATAATTTAAGTTATTAAAAATATTTTTGGAAGTGTTTCGTTTCCGACAAAAGAGGCAAGAAAAATATTTAGTGCTATTAGAAATTAGGTTGCATAATAATTCATAGAGTTCGTAGTTATATTGGATACATAATTTATTTATTTTTAGTTAAATTATATTATTTTAATTTATTTTGGAAGATATTAACATACTTTTTACGAATATTTTAGCCAAATGAAATAATGTTTCGCTTATAATAGTATAATATAGATAGATTAATTAGTTTATTATATTATAATTTAAATTACAAAAATTAGTTGTGGAAGTATTTGGTTCTCTATAAAAAATGTAAGAAAGAAGTTGAGTATAATTAGAAATTAAGTTGGATTATAATCTATAGAGTTTGTAGTTATGTTAGTTACATGATTTAATTTTTTAAGTAAATTATATTTTTCAAACTTTGCTTTTGGAAGGTGTTAATGTATTTTCAACTAAGGTGTTAACAACCAACCAAAAAAACCATATTTTGCTTATAATAAATTATAAAAAATAATAATTATATATTATTTATATTAATGAATTTAAAATATTTACATATTGTTTTGAATGTATTATATTACGGAAGCATTCAAAATTTAGATAGTTGAAATCTTGAAAAGTCCTCATATCACAACCTTTGCTATAAGAAGGCGCGAGTTGAATAACGGTGGTGTACGTGGATGATTTGATATTGATTATTTTTAAAATTATTTGTTCTCGATTTATTAATTTTTTTGTTATATTACAATTTAAGTTATTAAAAAAATTTTTGGAAGTGTTTCGTTTTCGACAAAAGAGGCAAGAAAAAAATTGAGTGCGATTAGAAATTGATTGGATAATAATTCATAGAGTTCATAGTTATATTAGATACATGATTTATTTATTTTTAATAAATTATATTTTTTAATTTATTTTGGAAGATATTAACTTACTTTTTACGAATGTTTTAACCAAATGAAACAATATTTCACTTATAATAGTATAATATGGATACATTAATTAGTTTGTTATATTATAATTTAAATTACTAAAATTAGTTCTGGAAGTATTTGGGTCCCTATAAAAAAGGTAAGAAAGAAGTTGAGTATAATTAGAATTTAAGTTGGATAATAATCTATAGAGTTTGTAGTTATGTTAGTTACATGATTTAATTTTTTAAGTAAATTATATTTTTCAAACTTTGCTTTTGGAAGGTGTTAATGTATTTTCAACTAAGGTGTTAACAACCGACCAAACGAAACCATATTTTGCTTATAATAAATTATAAAAAATAAAAAATATAAATTATTTAGATTAATGAATTTAAAATATTTACATATTGTTTTGAATGTATTATATTATGGAAGCATTCAAAATTTAGATAGTTGAAATCTTGAAATGTACTCATATCACAACCTTTGCTATAAGAAGGCGCGAGTTGAATAACGGTACGTGGATGATTTGATATTGATTATTTTTAAAATTATTTGTTCTTGATTTATTAATTTTTTTGTTATATTACAATTTAAGTTATTAAAAATATTTTTGGAAGTGTATTAAGTTGGATAATAATTCATAGAGGTTGTAGTTATATTAGATACATGATTTATTTATTTTTAATTTAATTATATTTTTTTAATTTATTTTGGAAGATATTAACATACTTTTTATGAATGTTGTAACCAAATGAAACAATGTTTCACTTATAATAATATAATATAGATACATTAATTAGTTTGTTATATCATAATTTAAATTACAAAAATTAGTTTTGGAATTATTTGGTTCCCTATAAAAAAGGTAAGAAAGAAGTTGAGTATTAGTAGAAATTAAGTTGGATAATAATCAATAGAGTTTGTAGTTATGTTAGTTACATGATTTAATTTTTTAAGTAAATTATATTTTTCAAACTTTGCTTTTGGAAGGTGTTAACGTATTTTCAACCAAGGTGTTAACAACCGACCAAACGAAACCATATCTCGCTTATAATAAATTATAAAAATCAATAAATATATATTATTTAGATTAATGAATTTAAAATATTTACATATTATTTTGAATGTATTATATTATGAAAGCATTCAAAATTTAGATAGTTGAAATCTTGAAATGTCCTCATATCACAACCTGTGCTATAAGAAGGCGCGAGTTGAATAACGGTGGTGTACGTAGATTATTTGATATTGATTATTTTTAAAATTATTTGTTTTCGATTTATTAATTTTTTTGTTATATACAATTTAAGTTATTAAAAATATTTTTGGAAGTGTATTAAGTTGGATAATAATTCATAGAGTTCATAGTTATATTAGATACATTATTTATTTATTTTTAATAAATTATATTTTTTAATTTATTTTGGAAGATATTAACTTACTTTTTACGAATGTTTTAACCAAATGAAACAATATTTCACTTATAATAGTATAATATGGATACATTAATTAGTTTGTTATATTATAATTTAAATTACTAAAATTAGTTTTGGAAGTATTTGGGTCCCTATAAAAAAGGTGAGAAAGAAGTTGAGTATAATTAGAAATTAAGTTGGATAATAATCTATAGAGTTTGTAGTTATGTTAGTTAAATGATTTAATTTTTTAAGTAAATTATATTTTTCAAACTTTATTTTGGAAGGTGTTAATGTATTTTCAACTAAGGTGTTAACAACAGACCAAACGAAACCATATTTTGCTTATAATAAATTATAAAAAACAATAAATATATATTATTTAGATTAATGAATTTAAAATATTTACATATTATTTTGAATGTATTATATTATGGAAGCATTCAAAATTTAGATAGTTGAAATCTTGAAATGTCCTTATATCACAACCTTTGCTATAAGAAGGCGCGAGTTGAATACGTTGATGATTTGATATTGATTATTTTTAAAATTATTTGTTCTCGATTTATTAATTTTTTTGTTATATTACAATTTAAGTTATTAAAAATATTTTTGGAAGTGTATTAAGTTGGATAATAATTCATAGAGGTTGTAGTTATATTAGATACATGATTTATTTATTTTTAATTTAATTATATTTTTTTAATTTATTTTGGAAGATATTAACATACTTTTTATGAATGTTGTAACCAAATGAAACAATGTTTCACTTATAATAGTATAATATAGATAGATTAATTAATTTGTTATATTATAATTTAAATTACTAAAATTAATTCTGGAAGTATTTGGTTCTCTATAAAAAAAGGTAAGAAAGAAGTTGAGTATAATTAGAAATTAAGTTGAATAATAATCTATAGAGTTTGTAGTTATGCTAGATACATGATTTAATTTTTTAAGTAAATTATATTTTTTAAACTTTGCTTTTGGAAGGTATTAACGTATTTTCAACGAAGGTGTTAACCAACCGACCAAACGAAATCATATTTCGCTTATAATAAATTATAAAAAACAATAAATATATATTATTTAGATTAATGAATTTAAAATATTTACATATTGTTTTAAATGTATTATATTATGGAAGCATTCAAAATTTAGATAATTGAAATCTTAAAAAGTCCTCATTTCACAATCTTTGATGTAAAAAGGCACGAGTTGAATAAGGGTGATGTACCTGAATGATTTGATATTGATTATTTTTAAAATTATTTGTTCTCGATTTATTAATTTTTTTGTTATATTACAATTTAAATTATTAAAAATATATTTGGAAGTGTATTAAGTTGGATAATAATTCATAGAGTTTGTAGTTATATTAGATACATGATTTACTTATTTTTAATTAAATTATATTTTTTCAATTTATTTTGGAACATATTAACATACTTTTTACGAATGTTTTAACCAAATGAAACAATTTTTCGCTTATAATGGTATAATATAGATAGATTAATTAATTTATTATATTATAATTTAAATTACTAAAAATTGTTCTGGAACTTGGTTCCCTATAAAAAAGGTAAGAAAGAAGATGAGTATAATTAGAAATTAAGTTGGATAATAATCTATAGAGTTTGTAGTTATGCTAGATACATGATTTAATTTTTTAAGTAAATTATATTTTTTAAACTTTGCTTCTAGAAGGTGTTAACGTATTTTCAACGAAGGTGTTAACCAACCGAGCAAAAGAAACATGTTTCGCTTATAATAAATTATAAAAAAGAATAAATATAAATTATTTAGATTAATGAATTTAAAATATTTATATAATATTTTGAATGTATTATATTATAGAAGCAATCAAAATTTAGATAGTTAAAATCTTAAAAAGTCCTCATATCACAATACCTTTTTGCTGTATGAAGGCGCGAGTCTGAATAACGGTGGTGTACGTGAATGATTTGATATTGATTTTTTAAAATTATTTGTTCTCGATTTATTAATTTTTTTGTTAAATTATAATTTAAGTTATTAAAAATATTTTTGGAAGTGTTTCGTTTCCGACAAAAGAGGCAAGAAAAAAATTGAGTGCTATTAGAAATTTAGTTGGATAATAATTCATAGAGTTCGCAGTTATATGGGATACATACTTTATTTATTTTTAATTAAATTATATTATTTTAATTTATTTTGGAAGATATTAACATACTTTTTACGAATTTTTTAACCAAATGAAACAATGTTTCGCTTATAATAGTATAATATAGATAGATTAATTAGTTTATTATATTATAATTTAAATTACTAAAATTAGTTTTGGAAGTATTTAATTCCCTATAAAAAAGGTAAGAAAGAAGTTGAGTATTAGTAGAAATTAAGTTGGATAATAATCAATAGAGTTTGTAGTTATGTTAGTTACATGATTTAATTTTTTAAGTAAATTATATTTTTCAAACTTTGCTTTTGGAAGGTGTTAACGTATTTTCAACCAAGGTGTTAACAACCGACCAAACGAAACCATATCTCGCTTATAATAAATTATAAAAATCAATAAATATATATTATTTAGATTAATGAATTTAAAATATTTACATATTATTTTGAATGTATTATATTATGAAAGCATTCAAAATTTAGATAGTTGAAATCTTGAAATGTCCTCATATCACAACCTGTGCTATAAGAAGGCGCGAGTTGAATAACGGTGGTGTACGTAGATTATTTGATATTGATTATTTTTAAAATTATTTGTTTTCGATTTATTAATTTTTTTGTTATATTACAATTTAAGTTATTAAAAATATTTTTGGAAGTGTATTAAGTTGGATAATAATTCATAGAGTTCATAGTTATATTAGATACATTATTTATTTATTTTTAATAAATTATATTTTTTAATTTATTTTGGAAGATATTAACTTACTTTTTACGAATGTTTTAACCAAATGAAACAATATTTCACTTATAATAGTATAATATGGATACATTAATTAGTTTGTTATATTATAATTTAAATTACTAAAATTAGTTTTGGAAGTATTTGGGTCCCTATAAAAAAGGTGAGAAAGAAGTTGAGTATAATTAGAAATTAAGTTGGATAATAATCTATAGAGTTTGTAGTTATGTTAGTTAAATGATTTAATTTTTTAAGTAAATTATATTTTTCAAACTTTACTTTTGGAAGGTGTTAATGTATTTTCAACTAAGGTGTTAACAACAGACCAAACGAAACCATATTTTGCTTATAATAAATTATAAAAAACAATAAATATATATTATTTAGATTAATGAATTTAAAATATTTACATATTATTTTGAATGTATTATATTATGGAAGCATTCAAAATTTAGATAGTTGAAATCTTGAAATGTCCTTATATCACAACCTTTGCTATAAGAAGGCGCGAGTTGAATACGTTGATGATTTGATATTGATTATTTTTAAAATTATTTGTTCTCGATTTATTAATTTTTTTGTTATATTACAATTTAAGTTATTAAAAATATTTTTGGAAGTGTATTAAGTTGGATAATAATTCATAGAGGTTGTAGTTATATTAGATACATGATTTATTTATTTTTAATTTAATTATATTTTTTTAATTTATTTTGGAAGATATTAACATACTTTTTATGAATGTTGTAACCAAATGAAACAATGTTTCACTTATAATAGTATAATATAGATAGATTAATTAATTTGTTATATTATAATTTAAATTACTAAAATTAATTTTGGAAGTATTTGGTTCTCTATAAAAAAAGGTAAGAAAGAAGTTGAGTATAATTAGAAATTAAGTTGAATAATAATCTATAGAGTTTGTAGTTATGCTAGATACATGATTTAATTTTTTAAGTAAATTATATTTTTTAAACTTTGCTTTTGGAAGGTGTTAACGTATTTTCAACGAAGGTGTTAACCAACCGACCAAACGAAATCATATTTCGCTTATAATAAATTATAAAAAACAATAAATATATATTATTTAGATTAATGAATTCAAAATATTTACATATTATTTTGAATGTATTATATTATGAAAGCATTCAAAATTTAGATAGTTGAAATCTTGAAATGTCCTCATATCACAACCTGTGCTATAAGAAGGCGCGAGTTGAATAACGGTGGTGTACGTAGATTATTTGATATTAATTATTTTTAAAATTATTTGTTTTCGATTTATTAATTTTTTTGTTATATTACAATTTAAGTTATTAAAAATATTTTTGGAAGTGTATTAAGTTGGATAATAATTCATAGAGTTCATAGTTATATTAGATACATTATTTATTTATTTTTAATAAATTATATTTTTTAATTTATTTTGGAAGATATTAACTTACTTTTTACGAATGTTTTAACCAAATGAAACAATATTTCACTTATAATAGTATAATATGGATACATTAATTAGTTTGTTATATTATAATTTAAATTACTAAAATTAGTTTTGGAAGTATTTGGGTCCCTATAAAAAAGGTGAGAAAGAAGTTGAGTATAATTAGAAATTAAGTTGGATAATAATCTATAGAGTTTGTAGTTATGTTAGTTAAATGATTTAATTTTTTAAGTAAATTATATTTTTCAAACTTTACTTTTGGAAGGTGTTAATGTATTTTCAACTAAGGTGTTAACAACAGACCAAACGAAACCATATTTTGCTTATAATAAATTATAAAAAACAATAAATATATATTATTTAGATTAATGAATTTAAAATATTTACATATTATTTTGAATGTATTATATTATGGAAGCATTCAAAATTTAGATAGTTGAAATCTTGAAATGTCCTTATATCACAACCTTTGCTATAAGAAGGCGCGAGTTGAATACGTTGATGATTTGATATTGATTATTTTTAAAATTATTTGTTCTCGATTTATTAATTTTTTTGTTATATTACAATTTAAGTTATTAAAAATATTTTTGGAAGTGTATTAAGTTGGATAATAATTCATAGAGGTTGTAGTTATATTAGATACATGATTTATTTATTTTTAATTTAATTATATTTTTTTAATTTATTTTGGAAGATATTAACATACTTTTTATGAATGTTGTAACCAAATGAAACAATGTTTCACTTATAATAGTATAATATAGATAGATTAATTAATTTGTTATATTATAATTTAAATTACTAAAATTAATTCTGGAAGTATTTGGTTCTCTATAAAAAAAGGTAAGAAAGAAGTTGAGTATAATTAGAAATTAAGTTGAATAATAATCTATAGAGTTTGTAGTTATGCTAGATACATGATTTAATTTTTTAAGTAAATTATATTTTTTAAACTTTGCTTTTGGAAGGTGTTAACGTATTTTCAACGAAGGTGTTAACCAACCGACCAAACGAAATCATATTTCGCTTATAATAAATTATAAAAAACAATAAATATATATTATTTAGATTAATGAATTTAAAATAGTTACATATTGTTTTAAATGTATTATATTATGGAAGCATTCAAAATTTAGATAATTGAAATCTTAAAAAGTCCTCATTTCACAATCTTTGATGTAAAAAGGCACGAGTTGAATAAGGGTGATGTACCTGAATGATTTGATATTGATTATTTTTAAAATTATTTGTTCTCGATTTATTAATTTTTTTGTTATATTACAATTTAAATTATTAAAAATATATTTGGAAGTGTATTAAGTTGGATAATAATTCATAGAGTTTGTAGTTATATTAGATACATGATTTACTTATTTTTAATTAAATTATATTTTTTCAATTTATTTTGGAACATATTAACATACTTTTTACGAATGTTTTAACCAAATGAAACAATGTTTCGCTTATAATGGTATAATATAGATAGATTAATTAATTTATTATATTATAATTTAAATTACTAAAAATTGTTCTGGAACTTGGTTCCCTATAAAAAAGGTAAGAAAGAAGATGAGTATAATTAGAAATTAAGTTGGATAATAATCTATAGAGTTTGTAGTTATGCTAGATACATGATTTAATTTTTTAAGTAAATTATATTTTTTAAACTTTGCTTCTAGAAGGTGTTAACGTATTTTCAACGAAGGTGTTAACCAACCGAGCAAACGAAACATGTTTCGCTTATAATAAATTATAAAAAAGAATAAATATAAATTATTTAGATTAATGAATTTAAAATATTTATATAATATTTTTAATGTATTATATTATAGAAGCAATCAAAATTTAGATAGTTAAAATCTTAAAAAGTCCTCATATCACAATACCTTTTTGCTGTATGAAGGCGCGAGTCTGAATAACGGTGGTGTACGTGAATGATTTGATATTGATTTTTTAAAATTATTTGTTCTCGATTTATTAATTTTTTTGTTAAATTATAATTTAAGTTATTAAAAATATTTTTGGAAGTGTTTCGTTTCCGACAAAAGAGGCAAGAAAAAAATTGAGTGCTATTAGAAATTTAGTTGGATAATAATTCATAGAGTTCGCAGTTATATGGGATACATACTTTATTTATTTTTAATTAAATTATATTATTTTAATTTATTTTGGAAGATATTAACATACTTTTTACGAATTTTTTAACCAAATGAAACAATGTTTCGCTTATAATAGTATAATATAGATAGATTAATTAGTTTATTATATTATAATTTAAATTACTAAAATTAGTTTTGGAAGTATTTAATTCCCTATAAAAAAGGTAAGAAAGAAGTTGAGTATTATTAGAAATTAAGTTGGATAATAATAGTTTGTAGTTATGTTAGTTACATGATTTAATTTTTTAAGTAAATTATATTTTTCAAACTTTGCTTTTGGAAGGTGTTAACGTATTTTCAACTAAGGTGTTAACAACCGACCAAAAAAACCATATCTCGCTTATAATAAATTATAAAAACCAATAAATATATATTATTTAGATTAATGAATTTAAAATATTTACATATTGTTTTGAATGTATTATATTATGGAAGCATTCAAAATTTAGATAGTTGAAATCTTGAAAAGTCTTCATATCACAACCTTTGCTATAAGAAGGCGCGAGTTGAATAACGGTGGTGTACGTGGATGATTTGATATTGATTATTTTTAAAATTATTTGTTCTCGATTTATTAATTTTTTTGTTATATTACAATTTAAGTTATTAAAATTTTTTTTGGAAGTGTTTCGTTTTCGACAAAAGAGGCAAGAAAACAATTGAGTGCGATTAGAAATTGATTGGATAATAATTCATAGAGTTCATAGTTATATTAGATACATGATTTATTTATTTTTAATAAATTATATTTTTTAATTTATTTTGGAAGATATTAACTTACTTTTTACGAATGTTTTAACCAAATGAAACAATATTTCACTTATAATAGTATAATATGGATACATTAATTAGTTTGTTATATTATAATTTAAATTACAAAAATTAGTTCTGGAAGTATTTGGGTCCCTATAAAAAAGGTAAGAAAGAAGTTGAGTATAATTAGAAATTAAGTTGGATTATAATCTATAGAGTTTGTAGTTATGTTAGTTACATGATTTAATTTTTTAAGTAAATTATATTTTTCAAACTTTGACTTTGGAAGGTGTTAATGTATTTTCAACTAAGGTGTTAACAACCGACCAAACCAAACCATATTTTGCTTATAATAAATTATAAAAAATAATAAATATATATTATTTAGATTAATGAATTTAAAATATTTACATATTGTTTTGAATGTATTATATTATGGAAGCATTCAAAATTTAGATAGTTGAAATCTTGAAATGTCCTCATATCACAACCTTTGCTATAAGAAGGCGCGAGTTGAATAACGATGGTGTACGTGGATGATTTGATATTGATTATTTTTAAAATTATTTGTTCTCGATTTTTTAATTTTTTTGTTATATTACAATTTAAGTTATTAAAAATATTTTTGGAAGTGTATTAAGTTGGATAATAATTCATAGAGGTTGTAGTTATATTAGATACATGATTTATTTATTTTTAATTAAATTATATTTTTTTAATTTATTTTGGAAGATATTAACATGCTTTTTACGAATTTTTTAACCAAATGAAACAATATTTCGCTTATAATAGTATAATATAGATAGATTAATTAGTTTATTATATTATAATTTAAATTACTAAAATTAGTTTTGGAAGTATTTAATTCCCTATAAAAAAGGTAAGAAAGAAGTTGAGTATTATTAGAAATTAAGTTGGATAATAATCAATAGAGTTTGTAGTTATGTTAGTTACATGATTTAATTTTTTAAGTAAATTATATTTTTCAAACTTTGCTTTTGGAAGGTGTTAACGTATTTTCAACTAAGGTGTTAACAACCGACCAAACGAAACCATATCTCGCTTATAATAAATTATAAAAATCAATAAATATATATTATTTAGATTAATGAATTTAAAATATTTACCTATTATTTTGAATGTATTATATTATGAAAGCATTCAAAATTTAGATAGTTGAAATCTTGAAATGTCCTCTTATCACAACCTGTGCTATAAGAAGGCGCGAGTTGAATAACGGTGGTGTACGTCGATTATTTGATATTGATTATTTTTAAAATTATTTGTTTTCAATTTATTAATTTTTTTGTTATATTACAATTTAAGTTATTAAAAATATTTTTGGAAGTGTATTAAGTTGGATAATAATTCATAGAGTTCATAGTTATATTAGATACATTATTTATTTATTTTTAATAAATTATATTTTTTAATTTATTTTGGAAGATATTAACTTACTTTTTACGAATGTTTTAACCAAATGAAACAATATTTCACTTATAATAGTATAATATGGATACATTAATTAGTTTGTTATATTATAATTTAAATTACTAAAATTAGTTCTGGAAGTATTTGGGTCCCTATAGAAAAGGTGAGAAAGAAGTTGAGTATAATTAGAAATTAAGTTGGATAATAATCTATAGAGTTTGTAGTTATGTTAGTTAAATGATTTAATTTTTTAAGTAAATTATATTTTTCAAACTTTGCTTTTGGAAGGTGTTAATGTATTTTCAACTAAGGTGTTAACAACAGACCAAACGAAACCATATTTTGCTTATAATAAATTATAAAAAACAATAAATATATATTATTTAGATTAATGAATTTAAAATATTTACATATTATTTTGAATGTATTATATTATGGAAGCATTCAAAATTTAGATAGTTGAAATCTTGAAATGTCCTTATATCACAACCTTTGCTATAAGAAGGCGCGAGTTGAATACGTTGATGATTTGATATTGATTATTTTTAAAATTATTTGTTCTCGATTTATTAATTTTTTTGTTATATTACAATTTAAGTTATTAAAAATATTTTTGGAAGTGTATTAAGTTGGATAATAATTCATAGAGGTTGTAGTTATATTAGATACATGATTTATTTATTTTTAATTAAATTATATTTTTTTAATTTATTTTGGAAGATATTAACATACTTTTTATGAATGTTGTAACCAAATGAAACAATGTTTCACTTATAATAGTATAATATAGATAGATTAATTAATTTGTTATATTATAATTTAAATTACTAAAATTAATTCTGGAAGTATTTGGTTCTCTATAAAAAAGGTAAGAAAGAAGTTGAGTATAATTAGAAATTAAGTTGGATAATAATCTATAGAGTCTGTAGTTATGCTAGATACATGATTTAATTTTTTAAGTAAATTATATTTTTTAAATTTTGCTTTTGGAAGATGTTAACGTATTTTTAACTAAGGTGTTAACCGACCAAACCAAATCATGTTTCGCTTATAATAAATTATAAAAAAGAATAAATATATATTTTTTATATTAATGAATTTAAAATATTTACATATTGTTTTGAATGTATTATATTACGGAAGCATTCAAAATTTAGATAGTTAAAATCTTAAAAAGTCCTCATATCACAACCTTTGCTATAAGAAGGCTCTAGTGTGAATAACAGTGGTGTACATGGATGATTTGATATTGATTTTTTTTAAAATTTTTTGTTCTCGATTTATTAATTTTTTTGTTATATTATAATTAAAGTTATTAAAAAAAAATTGGAAGTGTTTTCGTTTCCGACAAAAGAGACAAGAAAAAAGTTGAGTGCGATTAGATATTAAGTTGGATAATAATTCATAGAGTTCGTAGTTATATTAGATATATGTTTATTTATTTTTACTTAAAATATATTTTTTTAATTTATTTTGGAAGATATTAACATACATTTTACGAATATTTTAACCAAATAAAACAATGTTTAACTTATAATAATATAATATAGATACATTAATTAGTTTGTTATATTATAATTTAAATTACAAAAATTAGTTTTGGAAGTATTTGGTTCCGTATAAAAAAGGTAAGAAAGAAGTTGAGTATAATTAGAAATTAAGTTGAATAATAATCTATAGAGTTTGTAGTTATGCTAGATACATGATTTAATTTTTTAAGTAAATTATATTTTTTAAACTTTGCTTTTGGAAGGTGTTAACGTATTTTCAACGAAGGTGTTAATCAACCGACCAAACGAAATCATATTTCGCTTATAAATAATTATAAAAAACAATAAATATATATTATTTAGATTAATGAATTTAAAATATTTACATATTGTTTTAAATGTATTATATTATGGAAGCATTCAAAATTTAGATAATTGAAATCTTAAAAAGTCCTCATTTCAGAATCTTTGATGTAAAAAGGCACGAGTTGAATAAGGGTGATGTACCTGAATGATTTGATATTGATTATTTTTAAAATTATTTGTTCTCGATTTATTAATTTTTTTGTTATATTACAATTTAAATTATTAAAAATATATTTGGAAGTGTATTAAGTTGGATAATAATTCATAGAGTTTATAGTTATATTAGATACATGATTTACTTATTTTTAATTAAATTATATTTTTTCAATTTATTTTGGAACATATTAACATACTTTTTACGAATGTTTTAACCAAATGAAACAATGTTTCGCTTATAATGGTATAATATAGATAGATTAATTAATTTATTATATTATAATTTAAATTACTAAAAATTGTTCTCGAAGTATTTGGTTCCCTATAAAAAAGGTAAGAAAGAAGATGAGTATAATTAGAAATTAAGTTGGATAATAATCTATAGAGTTTGTAGTTATGCTAGATACATGATTTAATTTTTTAAGTAAATTATATTTTTTAAACTTTGCTTCTAGAAGGTGTTAACGTATTTTCAACGAAGGTGTTAACCAACCGAGCAAACGAAACATGTTTCGCTTATAATAAATTATAAAAAAGAATAAATATAAATTATTTAGATTAATGAATTTAAAATATTTATATAATATTTTTAATGTATTATATTATAGAAGCAATCAAAATTTAGATAGTTAAAATCTTAAAAAGTCCTCATATCACAATACCTTTTTGCTGTATGAAGGCGCGAGTCTGAATAACGGTGGTGTACGTGAATAATTTGATATTGATTTTTTAAAATTATTTGTTCTCGATTTATTAATTTTTTTGTTAAATTATAATTTAAGTTATTAAAAATATTTTTGGAAGTGTTTCGTTTCCGACAAAAGAGGCAAGAAAAAAATTGAGCGCTATTAGAAATTTAGTTGGATAATAATTCATAGAGTTCGCAGTTATATGGGATACATACTTTATTTATTTTTAATTAAATTATATTATTTTAATTTATTTTGGAAGATATTAACATACTTTTTACGAATTTTTTAACCAAATGAAATAATGTTTCGCTTATAATAGTATAATATAGATAGATTAATTAGTTTATTATATTATAATTTAAATTACTAAAATTAGTTTTGGAAGTATTTAATTCCCTATAAAAAAGGTAAGAAAGAAGTTGAGTATTATTAGAAATTAAGTTGGATAATAATCAATAGAGTTTGTAGTTATGTTAGTTACATGATTTAATTTTTTAAGTAAATTATATTTTTCAAACTTTGCTTTTGGAAGGTGTTAACGTATTTTCAACTAAGGTGTTAACAACCGACCAAACGAAACCATATCTCGCTTATAATAAATTATAAAAACCAATAAATATATATTATTTAGATTAATGAATTTAAAATATTTACATATTGTTTTGAATGTATTATATTATGGAAGCATTCAAAATTTAGATAGTTGAAATCTTGAAAAGTCTTCATATCACAACCTTTGCTATAAGAAGGCGCGAGTTGAATAACGGTGGTGTACGTGGATGATTTGATATTGATTATTTTTAAAATTATTTGTTCTCGATTTATTAATTTTTTTGTTATATTACAATTTAAGTTATTAAAAATTTTTTTGGAAGTGTTTCGTTTTCGACAAAAGAGGCAAGAAAACAATTGAGTGCGATTAGAAATTGATTGGATAATAATTCATAGAGTTCATAGTTATATTAGATACATGATTTATTTATTTTTAATAAATTATATTTTTTAATTTATTTTGGAAGATATTAACTTACTTTTTACGAATGTTTTAACCAAATGAAACAATATTTCACTTATAATAGTATAATATGGATACATTAATTAGTTTGTTATATTATAATTTAAATTACAAAAATTAGTTCTGGAAGTATTTGGGTCCCTATAAAAAAGGTAAGAAAGAAGGTGAGTATAATTAGAAATTAAGTTGGATTATAATCTATAGAGTTTGTAGTTATGTTAGTTACATGATTTAATTTTTTAAGTAAATTATATTTTTCAAACTTTGACTTTGGAAGGTGTTAATGTATTTTCAACTAAGGTGTTAACAACCGACCAAACCAAACCATATTTTGCTTATAATAAATTATAAAAAATAATAAATATATATTATTTAGATTAATGAATTTAAAATATTTACATATTGTTTTGAATGTATTATATTATGGAAGCCTTCAAAATTTAGATAGTTGAAATCTTGAAATGTCCTCATATCACAACCTTTGCTATAAGAAGGCGCGAGTTGAATAACGGTGGTGTACGTGGATGATTTGATATTGATTATTTTTAAAATTATTTGTTCTCGATTTATTAATTTATTTGTTATATTACAATTTAAGTTATTAAAAATATTTTTGGAAGTGTATTAAGTTGGATAATAATTCATAGAGGTTGTAGTTATATTAGATACATGATTTATTTATTTTTAATTAAATTATATTTTTTTAATTTATTTTGGAAGATATTAACATACTTTTTATGAATTTTTTAACCAAATGAAACAATATTTCGCTTATAATAGTATAATATAGATAGATTAATTAGTTTATTATATTATAATTTAAATTACTAAAATTAGTTTTGGAAGTATTTAATTACCTATAAAAAAGGTGAGAAAGAAGTTGAGTATTATTAGAAATTAAGTTGGATAATAATCAATAGAGTTTGTAGTTATGTTAGTTACATGATTTAATTTTTTAAGTAAATTATATTTTTCAAACTTTGCTTTTGGAAGGTGTTAACGTATTTTCAACTAAGGTGTTAACAACCGACCAAACGAATCCATATCTCTCTTATAATAAATTATAAAAACCAATAAATATATATTATTTATATTAATGAATTTAAAATATTTACATATTGTTTTGAATGTATTATATTATGGAAACATCCAAAATTTAGATAGTTGAAATCTTGAAAAGTCCTCATATCACAACCTTTGCTATAAGAAAGCGCGAGTTGAATAACGGTGGTGTACGTGGATGATTTGATATTGATTATTTTTAAAATTATTTATTCTCGATTTATTAATTTTTTTGTTATATTACAATTTAAGTTATTATAAATTTTTTTGGAAGTGTTTCGTTTTCGACAAAAGAGGCAAGAAAAAAATTGAGTGCGATTAGAAATTGATTGGATAATAATTCATATAGTTCATAGTTATATTAGATACATGATTTATTTATTTTTAATAAATTATATTTTTTAATTTATTTTGGAAGATATTAACTTACTTTTTACGAATGTTTTAACCAAATGAAACAATATTTCACTTATAATAGTATAATATGGATACATTAATTAGTTTGTTATATTATAATTTAAATTACTAAAATTAGTTCTGGAAGTATTTGGGTCCCTATAAAAAAGGTAAGAAAGAAGTTGAGTATAATTAGAAATTAAGTTGGATAATAATCTATAGAGTTTGTAGTTATGTTAGTTACATGATTTAATTTTTTAAGTAAATTATATTTTTCAAACTTTGCTTTTGGAAGGTGTTAATGTATTTTCAACTAAGGTGTTAAAAACCGACCAAACGAAACCATATTTTGCATATAATAAATTATAAAAAATAATAAATATATATTATTTAGATTAATGAATTTAAAATATTTACATATTGTTTTGAATGTATTATATTATGGAAGCATTCAAAATTTAGATAGTTGAAATCTTGAAACGTCCTCATATCACAACCTTTGCTATAAGAAGGCGCGAGTTGAATAACGGTGGTGTACGTGGATGATTTGATATTGATTATTTTTAAAATTATTTCTTCTCGATTTATTAATTTTATTGTTATATTACAATTTAAGTTATTAAAAATATTTTTGGAAGTGTATTAAGTTGGATAATAATTCATAGAGGTTGTAGTTATATTAGATACATGCTTTATTTATTTTTAATTAAATTATATTTTTTTAATTTATTTTGGAAGATATTAACATACTTTTTATGAATTTTTTAACCAAATGAAACAACATTTCTCTTATAATAGTATAATATAGATAGATTAATTAGTTTATTATATTATAATTTAAATTACTAAAATTAGTTTTGGAAGTATTTAATTCCCTATAAAAAAGGTGAGAAATAAGTTGAGTATTATTAGAAATTAAGTTGGATAATAATCAATAGAGTTTGTAGTTATGTTAGTTACATGATTTAATTTTTTAAGTAAATTATATTTTTCAAACTTTGCTTTTGGAAGGTGTTAACGTATTTTCAACTAAGGTGTTAACAACCGACCAAACGAAACCATATCTCTCTTATAATAAATTATAAAAACCAATAAATATATATTATTTATATTAATGAATTTAAAATATTTACATATTGTTTTGAATGTATTATATTATGGAAGCATTCAAAATTTAGATAGTTGAAATCTTGAAAAGTCCTCATATCACAACCTTTGCTATAAGAAGGCGCGAGTTGAATAACGGTGGTGTACGTGGATGATTTGATATTGATTATTTTTAAAATTATTTGTTCTCGATTTATTAATTTTTTTGTTATATTACAATTTAAGTTATTAAAAAAAAATTTGGAAGTGTTTCGTTTTCGACAAAAGAGGCAAGAAAAAAATTGAGTGCGATTAGAAATTGATTGGATAATAATTCATAGAGGTCATAGTTATATTAGACACATGATTTATTTATTTTTAATAAATTATATTTTTTAATTTATTTTGGAAGATATTAACTTACTTTTTACGAATGTTTTAACCAAATGAAACAATATTTCACTTATAATAGTATAATATGGATACATTAATTAGTTTGTTATATTATAATTTAAATTACTAAAATTAGTTCTGGAAGTATTTGGGTCCCTATAAAAAAGGTAAGAAAGAAGTTGAGTATAATTAGAAATTAAGTTGGTTAATAATCTATAGAGTTTGTAGTTATGTTAGTTACATGATTTAATTTTTTAAGTAAATTATATTTTTCAAACTTTGACTTTGGAAGGTGTTAATGTATTTTCAACTAAGGTGTTAACAACCGAACAAACGAAACCATATTTTGTTATAATAAATTATAAAAAAATAAAAAATATAAATTATTTAGATTAATGAATTTAAAATATTTACATATTGTTTTGAATGTATTATATTATGGAAGCATTCAAAATTTAGATAGTTGAAATCTTGAAATGTCCTCATATCACAACCTTTGCTATAAGAAGGCGCGAGTTGAATAACGGTGGTGTACGTGGATGATTTGATATTGATTATTTTTAAAATTATTTGTTCTCGATTTATTAATTTTTTTGTTATATTACAATTTAAGTTATTAAAAATATTTTTGGAAGTGTATTAAGTTGGATAATAATTCATAGAGGTTGTAGTTATATTAGATACATGATTTATTTATTTTTAATTAAATTATATTTTTTTAATTTATTTTGGAAGATATTAACATACTTTTACGAATGTTGTAACCAAATGAAACAATGTTTCACTTATAATAGTATAATATAGATAGATTAATTAATTTGTTATATTATAATTTAAATTACTAAAATTAGTTCTCGAACTATTTGGTTCTCTATAAAAAAGGTAAGAAAGAAGTTGAGTATAATTAGAAATTAAGTTGGATAATAATCTATAGAGTTTGTAGTTATGCTAGATACATGATTTAATTTTTTAAGTAAATTATATTTTTTAAATTTTGCTTTTGGAAGATGTTAACGTATTTTTAACTAAAGTGTTAACCGACCAAACCAAATCATGTTTCGCTTATAATAAATTATAAAAAAGAATAAATATATATTATTTATATTAATGAATTTAAAATATTTATATATTGTTTTGAATGTATTATATTATAGAAGCATTCAAAATTTAGATAGTTAAAATCTTAAAAAGTCCTCATATCACAACCTTTGCTATAAGAAGGCTCCAGTGTGAATAACAGTGGTGTACATGGATGATTTGATATTGATTTTTTTTAAAATTATTTGTTCTCGATTTATTAATTTTTTTGTTATATTATAATTTAAGTTATTAAAAATATTTTTGGAAGTGTTTCGTTTCCGACAAAAGAGACAAGCAAAAAGTTGAGTGCGATTAGAAAATAAGTTGGATAATAATTCATAGAGTTCGTAGTTATATTAGATATATGTTTATTTATTTTTAATTAAAATATATTTTTTTAATTTATTTTGGAAGATATTAACATACTTTTTACGAATGTTTTAACCAAATAAAACAATGTTTCACTTATAATAATATAATATAGATACATTAATTAGTTTGTTATATTATAATTTAAATTACAAAATTTAGTTTTGGAAGTATTTGGTTCCCTATAAAAAAGGTAAGAAAGAAGTTGAGTATAATTAGAAATTAAGTTGGATAATAATAGTTTGTAGTTATGATAGATACATGATTTAATTTTTTAAGTAAATTATATTTTTCAAACTTTGCTTTTGGAAGGTGTTAACGTATTTTCAACAAAGGTGTTAACCAAACCACAAAACGAAACAAAACGAAACCATGTTTCTCTTATAATAAATTATAAAAAAGAATAAATATATATTATTTAGATTAATGAATTTAAAATATTTACATAATGTTTTGAATGTATTATATTATTGAAGTATTCAAAATTTAGATAGTTAAAATTTTAAAAAGTCCTCCTATCACAACCTTTTTGCTGTAAGAAGGCGCGAGTCAGAATAACGATGGTGTACATGGATGATTTGATATTGATTTTTTTAAATTATTTGTTCTTGATTTATTAATTTTTTTGTTATATTATAATTTAAGTTACTAAAAATATTTTTGGAAGTGTTTCGTTTCCGACAAAAGAGGCAAGAAAAAAGTTGAGTGCGATTAGAAAATAAGTTGGATAATAATTCATAGAGTTCGTAGTTATATTAGATATATGTTTATTTATTTTTAATTAAAATATATTTTTTTAATTTATTTTGGAAGATATTAACATACTTTTTACGAATGTTTTAACCAAATAAAATAATGTTTCACTTATAATAATATAATATAGATACATTAATTAGTTTGTTATATTATAATTTAAATTACAAAAATTAGTTTTGGAAGTATTTGGTTCCCTATAAAAAAGGTAAGAAAGAAGTTGAGTATAATTAGAAATTAAGTTGGATAATAATCTATAGAGTTTGTAGTTATGCTAGATACATGATTTAATTTTTTAAGTAAATTATATTTTTCAAACTTTGCTTTTGGATGGTGTTAACGTATTTTCAACGAAGGTGTTAACCAACCCACAAAACGAAACAAAACGAATCCATGTTTCTCTTATAATAAATTATAAAAAAGAATAAATATATATTATTTAGATTAATGAATTTAAAATATTTACATAATGTTTTGAATGTATTATATTATTGAAGCATTCAAAATTTAGATAGTTAAAATTTTAAAAAGTCGTCCTATCACAACCTTTTTGCTGTAAGAAGGCGCGAGTCGTGTACATGGATGATTTGATATTGATTTTTTTAAATTATTTGTTCTTGATTTATTAATTTTTATGTTATATTATAATTTAAGTTATTAAAAATATTTTTTGAAGTGTTTCGTTTCCGACAAAAGAGGCAAGAAAAAAATTGAGTGCTATTAGAAATTAGGTTGGATAATAATTCATAAAGTTCGTAGGTATATTAGATATATGATTTATTTATTTTTAGTAAAATTATATTATACTAATTTATTTTGGAAGATATTAACATATTTTTTACGAATGTTTTAGCCAAATGAAACAATGTTTCGCTTATAATAGTATAATATAGATAGATTAATTAGTTCATTATATTATAATTTAAATTACTAAAATTAGTTTTGGAAGTATTTGGTTCCCTATAAAAAAGGTAAGAAAGAAGTTGAGTGTAATTAGAAATTAAGTTGGATAATAATCTATAGAGTTTGTAGTTATGCTAGATACATGATTTAATTTTTTAAGTAAATTATATTTTTTAAACTTTGCCTTTGGAAGGTGTTAACGTATTTTTAAAGAAGGTGTTAACGAACCCACCAAACCATGTTTCGCTTATAGTAAATTATAAAAAAGAATAAATAAATATTATTTAGATTAATGAATTTAAAATATTTACATATTATTTTGAATGTATTATATTATCGAAGCATTCAAAATTTAGATAGTTAAAATCTTAAAAAGTCCTGCTATCACAACCTTTTTGCTGTAAGAAGGCGCGAATCAGAATAATGGTGGTGTACATGGATGATTTGATATTGATTTTTTTAAATTATTTGTTCTCGATTTATTAATTTTTTTGTTATATTATAATTTAAGTTATTAAAAATATTTTTGGAAGTGTTTCGTTTCCGACAAAAGAGGCAAGAAAAAAATTGAGTGCTATTAGAAATTAGGTTGGATAATAATTCATAGAGTTAGTAGGTATATTGGATACATGATTTATATATTTTTAGTTAAATTATATTATATTAATTTATTTTGGAAGATATTAACATACTTTTTACCAATGTTTTAGCCAAATGAAACAATGTTTCGCTTATAATAGTATAATATAGATAGATTAATTAGTTTATTATATTATAATTTAAATTACTAAAATTAGTTTTGGAAGTATTTGGTTCCCTATAAAAAAGGTAAGAAAGAAGTTGAGTATAATTAAAAATTAAGTTGGATAATAATCTATAGAGTTTTTAGTTATGCTAGATACAAGATTTAATTTTTTAAGTAAATTATATTTTTTAAACTGTGCTTTTGGAAGGTGTTAACTTATTTTTACGAAGGTGTTAACCAACCGACCAAATGAAACCATATTTCGCTTATAATAAATTATAAAAACCAATAAATATATATTATTTATATTAATGAATTTAAAATATCTACATATTATTTTTAATGTATAATATTATGGAAACATTCAAAATTTAGATAGTTCAAATCTTAAAAAGTCCTCATATCACAACCTTTGCTATAAGAAGGCTCTAGTGTGAATAAAAGTGGTGTACATGGATGATTTGATATTGATTTTTTTTAAAATTATTTGTTCTCGATTTATTAATTTTTTTGTTATATTATAATTTAAGTTATTAAAAATATTTTTGGAAGTGTTTCGTTTCCGACAAAAGAGACAAGAAAAAAGTTGAGTGCGATTAGAAAATAAGTTGGATAATAATTCATAGAGTTCGTAGTTATATTAGATACATGATTTATTTATTTTTAATTGAATTATATTTTTTTAATTTATTTTGGAAGATATTAACATACTTTTTACGAATGTTTTAACCAAATGAAACAATGTTTTGCTTATAATAGTATAATATAGATAGATTAATTAATTTGTTATATTATAATTTAAATTACTAAAATTAGTTCTGGAAGTATTTGGTTCCCTATAAAAAAGGTAAGAAAGAAGTTGAGTATAATTAGAAATTAAGTTAGATAATAATCTATAGAGTTTGTAGTTATGCTAGATACATGATTTAATTTTTTAAGTAAATTATATTTTTTAAACTTTGCTTTTGGATGGTGTTAATGTATTTTTAACGAAGGTGTTAACAAACCGACAAAACCATGTTTCGCTTATAGTAAATTATAAAAAAGAATAAATAAATATTATTTAGATTAATGAATTTAAAATATTTACATAATATTTTGAATGTATTATATTATGGAAGCATTCAAAATTTAGATAGTTAAAATCTTAAAAAATCCTCATATCACAACCTTTTTGGTTTAAGAAGGTGGAGTCTGAATAACGGTGGTGTACGTGGATGATTTGATATTGATTTTTTTTAATTATTTATTTTCGATTTATTAATTTTTTTGTTATATTATAATTTGAGTTATTAAAAATATTTTTGGAAGTGTTTCGTTTCCGACAAAAGAGGCAAGAAAAATATTTAGTGCTATTAGAAATTAGGTTGCATAATAATTCATAGAGTTCGTAGTTATATTGGATACATAATTTATTTATTTTTAGTTAAATTATATTATTTTAATTTATTTGGAAGATATTAACATACTTTTTACGAATATTTTAGCCAAATGAAACAATGTTTCGCTAATAATAGTATAATATAGATAGATTAATTAGTTTATTATCTTATAATTTAAATTACAAAAATTAGTTCTGGAAGTATTTGGTTCTCTATAAAAAAGGTAAGAAAGAAGTTGAGTATAATTAGAAATTAAGTTGGATTATAATCTATAGAGTTTGTAGTTATGTTAGTTACATGATTTAATTTTTGAAGTAAATTATATTTTTCAAACTTTGCTTTTGGAAGGTGTTAATGTATTTTCAACTAAGGTGTTAACAACCGACCAAACGAAACCATATTTTTCTTATAATAAATTATAAAAAATAATAAATATATATTATTTAGATTAATGAATTTAAAATATTTATATATTGTTTTGAATGTATTATATTATGGAAGCATTCAAAATTTAGATAGTTGAAATCTTGAAATGTCCTCATATCACAACCTTTGCTATAAGAAGGCGCGAGTTGAATAACGTGGTGTACGTGGATGATTTGATATTGATTGTTTTTAAAATTATTTGTTCTCGATTTATTAATTTTTTTGTTATATTACAATTGAAGTTATTAAAAATATTTTTGGAAGTGTATTAAGTTGGATAATAATTCATAGAGGTTGTAGTTATATTAGATACATGATTTATTTATTTTTAATTAAATTATATTTTTTTAATTTATTTTGGAAGATATTAACATACTTTTTACGAATTTTTTAACCAAATGAATCAATGTTTCGCTTATAATAATATAATATAGATAGATTAATTAGTTTATTATATTATAATTTAAATTACTAAAATTAGTTTTGGAAGTATTTAATTGCCTATAAAAAAGGTGAGAAAGAAGTTGAGTGTTATTAGAAATTAAGTTGGATAATAATCAATAGAGTTTGTAGTTATGTTAGTTACATGATTTAATTTTTTAAGTAAATTATATTTTTCAAATTTTGCTTTTGGAAGGTGTTAACATATTTTCAACTAAGGTGTTAACAACCTACCAAACGAAACCATATCTCGCTTATAATAAATTATAAAAACCAATAAATATATATTATTTATATTAATTAATTTAAAATATTTATATATTGTTTTGAATGTATTATATTATGGAAGCATTCAAAATTTAGATAGTTGAAATCTTGAAAAGTCCTCATATCACAACCTTTGCTATAAGAAGGCGCGAGTTGAATAAAGGTGGTGTACGTGGATGATTTGATATTGATTATTTTTAAAATTATTTGTTCTCGATTTATTAATTTTTTTGTTATATTACAATTTAAGTTATTAAAAATTTTTTTGGAAGTGTTTCGTTTTCGACAAAAGAGGCAAGAAAAAAATTGAGTGCGATTAGAAATTTATTGGATAATAATTCATAGAGTTCATAGTTATATTAGATACATGATTTATTTATTTTTAATAAATTATATTTTTTAATTTATTTTGGAAGATATTAACTTACTTTTTACAAATGTTTTAACCAAATGAAACAATATTTCACTTATAATAGTATAATATGGATACATTAATTAGTTTGTTATATTATAATTTAAATTACTAAAATTAGTTCTGGAAGTATTTGGGTCCCTATAAAAAAGGTAAGAAAGAAGTTGAGTATAATTAGAATTTAAGTTGGATAATAATCTATAGAGTTTGTAGTTATGTTAGTTACATGATTTAATTTTTTAAGTAAATTATATTTTTCAAACTTTGCTTTTAATATTAATTTTTTTAAAAATTATTTGTTCCCAATTTATTAATTTTTTTGTTATATTATAATTTAAGTTATCAAAAATATTTTTGGAAGTGTTTCGTTTTCGACAAAAGATGCAAGAAAAGAATTGAGTGCGATTAGAAATTAAATTGGATAATAATTCATAGAGTTCGTTGTAATATTAGATACATGATTTAGTTATTTTTAATGAAATTACATTTTTTTAATTTATTTTGAAAGATATTAACATACTTTTTACGAATGTTTTTACTAAATGAAACAATATTTCGCTTATAATAGTATAATATAAATAGATTAATTAGTTTGTTATATTATAATTTAAATTACTAAAATTAGTTCTGGAAGTATTTGGTTTCCTATAAAAAAGGTAAGAAATAAGTTGAATATAATTAGAAATTAAGTTGGATAATAATCTATAGAGTTTGTAGTTATGCTAGATACATGATTTAATTTTTTAAGTAAATTATATTTTTTAAACTTTGCTTTTGGAAGGTGTTAATGTATTTTTAACCAAGGTGTTAACCAACCGACCAAACGAAACCATGTTTCGCTTATAGTAAATTATAAAAAAGAATAAATATATATTATTTAGATTAATGAATTTAAAATATTTACATAATATTTTGAATGTATTATATTATGGAAGCATTCAAAATTTAGATACTTAAAATTTTAAAAAGTCCTCCTGTCACAACCTTTTTGGTGTAAGAAGGCGCGGGTCATAATAACGGTGGTGTACATGGATTATTTGATATTGATTTTTTTAAATTATTTGTTCTTGATTTATTAATTTTTTTGTTATATTATAATTTAAGTTATTAAAAATATTTTTGGAAGTGTTTCGTTTCCGACAAAAGAGGCAAGAAAAAAGTTGAGTGCGATTAGAAAATAAGTTGGATAATAATTCATAGAGTTCGTAGTTATATTAGATATATGTTTATTTATTTTTAATTAAAATATATTTTTTTAATTTATTTTGGAAGATATTAACATACTTTTTACGAATGTTTTAACCAAATAAAACAATGTTTCACTTATAATAATATAATATAGATACATTAATTAGTTTGTTATATTATAATTTAAATTACAAAAATTAGTTTTGGAAGTATTTGGTTCCCTATAAAAAAGGTAAGAAAGAAGTTGAGTATAATTAGAAATTAAGTTGGATAATAATCTATAGAGTTTGTAGTTATGCTAGATACATGATTTAATTTTTTAAGTAAATTATATTTTTCAAACTTTGCTTTTAATATTAATTTTTTTAAAAATTATTTGTTCTCAATTTATTAATTTTTTTGTTATATTATAATTTAAGTTATCAAAAATATTTTTGGAAGTGTTTCGTTTTCGACAAAAGATGCAAGAAAAGAATTGAGTGCGATTAGAAATTAAATTGGATAATAATTCATAGAGTTCGTTGTAATATTAGATACATGATTTAGTTATTTTTAATGAAATTACATTTTTTTAATTTATTTTGAAAGATATTAACATACTTTTTACGAATGTTTTTACTAAATGAAACAATATTTCGCTTATAATAGTATAATATAAATAGATTAATTAGTTTGTTATATTATAATTTAAATTACTAAAATTAGTTCTGGAAATATTTGGTTTCCTATAAAAAAGGTAAGAAATAAGTTGAATATAATTAGAAATTAAGTTGGATAATAATCTATAGAGTTTGTAGTTATGCTAGATACATGATTTAATTTTTTAAGTAAATTATATTTTTTAAACTTTGCTTTTGGAAGGTGTTAATGTATTTTTAACCAAGGTGTTAACCAACCGACCAAACGAAACCATGTTTCGCTTATAGTAAATTATAAAAAAGAATAAATATATATTATTTAGATTAATGAATTTAAAATATTTACATAATATTTTGAATGTATTATATTATGGAAGCATTCAAAATTTAGATAGTTTAAATCTTAAAAAGTCCTCATATCACAACCTTTTTGGTGTAAGAAGGTGGGAGTCTCAATAACGGTGGTGTACATGGATGATTTGATATTGATTTTTTTAAATTATTTATTCTCGATTTATTAATTTTTTTGTTATATTATAATTTAAGTTATTAAAAATATTTTTGGAACTGTTTCGTTTCCGACAAAAGAGGCAAGAAAAATATAGAGTGCTATTAGAAATTAGGTTGCATAATAATTCATAGAGTTCGTAGTTATATTGAATACATGATTTATTTTTTTTAGTTAAATTATATTATTTTAATTTATTTTGGAAGATATTAACATACTTTTTACCAATGTTTTAGCCAAATGAAACAATGTTTCAGTTATTATAGTATACTATAGATAGATTAATTAGTTTATTATATTATAATTTAAATTACTAAAATTAGTTTTGGAAGTATATGGTTCCCAATAAAAAAGGTAAGAAAGAAGTTGAGTATAATTAGAAATTAAGTTGGATAATAATCTATAGAGTTTTTAGTTACGCTAGATACATGATTTAATTTTTTAAGTAAATTATATTTTTTAAACTTTGCTTTTGGAAGGTGTTAACTTATTTTTAACGAAGGTGTTAACCAACCGACCAAACGAAACCATATTTCCCTTATAATAAATTATAAAAACCAATAAATATATATTATTTATATTAATGAATTTAAAATATCTACATATTGTTTTGAATGTATAATATTATGGAAGCATTCAAAATTTAGATAGTTCAAATCTTAAAAAGTCCTCATATCACAACCTTTGCTGTAAGAAGGGTGTAAATGGATGATTTGATATTGATTTCTTTTAAAATATTTGTTCTCGATTTATTAATTTTTTTGTTATATTACAATTTAAGTTACTAAAAATATTTATGGAAGTGTTTCGTTTTCGACAAAAGAGGCAAGAAAAAATTGAGTTCGATTATTAATTAATTGGATAATAATTCATAGAGTTCATAGTTATATTAGATACATAATTTATTTATTTTTAATTAAAATATATTTTTTTAATTTATTTTGGAAGATATTAACATACTTTTTATCAATGTTTTAACCAAATGAAACAATGTTTGGCTTATAATAGTATAATATAGATAGATTAATTAATTTTTTTTATTATAATGTAAATTACTAAAATTGGTTCTGGAAGTATAAAAAAGGTAAGAAAGAAGTTGAGTATAATTAGAAATTAAGTCAGATAATAATCTATAGAGTTTGTAGTTATACTAGATACATGATTTAATTTTTTAAGTAAATTATATTTTTTAAACTTTGCTTTTGGAAGGTGTTAACGTATTTTTAACGAAGGTGTTAACGAACCGACCAAACCAAACCATGTTTCGCTTATAGTAAATTATAAAAAAGAATAAATATATATTATTTAGATTAATGAATTTAAAATATTTACATAATGTTTTGAATGTATTATATTATGGAAGCATTCAAAATTTAGATAGTTAAAATCTTAAAAAGTCCTCATATCACAACCTTTGTTGTAAGAAGGCGCGAGTTGAATAACGTTGGTGTACGTGGATGATTTGATATTAATTTTTTTTAAATTATTTGTTCTCAATTTATTAATTTTTTTGTTATATTATAATTTAAGTTATCAAAAATATTTTTGGAAGTGTTTCGTTTTCGACAAAAGATGCAAGAAAAGAATTGAGTGCGATTAGAAATTAAGTTGGATAATAATTCATAGAGTTCGTAGTAATATTAGATACATGGTTTAGTTATTTTTAATGAAATTACATTTTTTTAATTTATTTTGGAAGATATTAACATACTTTTTACGCATGTTTTTACCAAATGAAATAATATTTCGCTTATAATAGTATAATATAGATAGATTAATTAATTTGTTATATTATAATTTAAATTACTAAAATTAGTTCTGGAAGTATTTGGTTCCCTATAAAAAAGGTAAGAAAGAAGTTGAATATAATTAGAAATTAAGTTGGATAATAATCTACAGAGTTTGTAGTTATGCTAGATATATGATTTAATTTTTTAAGTAAATTATATTTTTTAAACTTTGCTTTTGGAAGGTGTTAATGTATTTTTAACGAAGGTGTCAACCAACCGACCAAACGAAATCATGTTTCGCTTATAATAAATTATAAAAAACAATAAATATATATTATTTAGATTAATAAATTTAAAATATTTACATATTATTTTGAATGTATTATATTATGGAAGCATTCAAAATTTAGATAGTTAAAATCTTAAAAAGTCCTCCAATCACAACCTTTGTTGTAAGAAGGCGCGAGTTGAATAACGGTGGTGTACGTGGATGATTTGATATTGATTTTTTTTAAAATTATTTGTTCTCAATTTATTAATTTTTTTGTTATATTACAATTTAAGTTATTAAAAATATTTTTGGAAGTGTTTCGTTTTCGACAAAAGACGCAAGAAAAAAATTGAGTGCGATTAGAAATTAAGTTAGATAATAATTCATAGAGTTCGTAGTTATATTAGATACATGATTTAGTTATTTTTAATGAAATTATATTTTTTTAATTTATTTTGGAAGATATTAACATACTTTTTATGAATGTTTTAACCAAATGAAACAATGTTTCGCTTATAATATTATAATATAGATAGATTAATTAATTTGTTATATTATAATTTAAATTACTAAAATTAGTTCTCGAAGTATTTGGTGCCCTATAAAAAAGGTAAGAAAGAAGTTGAGTATAATTAGAAATTAAGTTGGATAATAATCTATAGAGTTTGTAGTTATGCTACATACATGATTTATTTTTTTAAGTAAATTATATTTTTTAAACTTTGCTTTTGGAAGGTGGTAACAAATTTTTAATGAAGGTGTTAACCAACCGACCAAACGAAAACATGTTTCTCTTATAATAAAATATAAAAAAGAATAAATATATATTATTTAGATTAATGAATTTAAAATATTTACATATTGTTTTGAATGTATTAGATTATGGAAGCATTCAAAATTTAGATAGTTAAAATCTTAAAAAGTCCTCATATGACATCCTTTTTGCCGTAAGAATGCGCGAGTCAGAATAACGGTGGTGTATGTAACTCCTTAGTTTTGATGATCACAACACAACAAGCCATCATGTTGTTATTTGAGAATGTTTGCAGGATATAACAGCTTGATATCAGTGCTGTTTAAGTATCATGACAACAAGCTATCATAAGGCAGTGATATATTTCAGCAAGCTATGATCAACAGTGTCAGAATAACAGCAAGCCAAGATGCACAGTCCAGATTCAACAAGGAAGTCGAATTTCATGGAGATTTTATAGGATCTTCATATATATCAGTTGTAAGGACTTCTCTAATATAATATACGTACATGATATATATAGAGCTCTTTTATAAAATGTTTTTAATCATTCAAATTAATTTCCTAAAGAATAGGAGTTTGTTTCTCTTTCAAACTCTTTCTCTTATCTTCTTATTAAAACATTTTATCCTCTACTTAATAGAAGAGATATTTTCTGTACGTTGGACATCTTTCTTTCTCTTCTATCTAACGTACACATGAACGTTGGAAACCATCCCAACGATCTTACACGGTAGAATTGGATTCTAGCCGTTGTAATTTGTTGAGGCTATTTTTAAACGTTAATGTGTGGTAATATAAGAGGTTTTCTTGCAGTTTTAAAAAAGACGACTTTTGCAAGCAAGAACACATACAACTCCTGATCTTTATTGATTTCAAAATACTCTCGAGCTCTAAATATATACACATGTTTCATCTTAGAGAGAGTTTATAGTTTGAGTTGTAAACTTTATCACTGATTTGTATTGTTAAATTGTATTGATTAGTTGCTGGATAAGTTGGCTAGGGAAATAAGGGTTTAGTGGTACTTGCTAGAGGAGTTTGTACTACGGGGTAGTATAGTACTTAGAGAGCAGGTTCTTAAACAGGGTTTCAGCAAGTCATTATCAGCAGCTGGGATAAAGGGAGATATATTGTTGTATCTTGTAGTTGTAACCTTCATTGATCAATAATATATTCTCTTACCAAGTTGGTAAGGGACCAGGACGTAGACGATAGGGGCTTAGGGGTCGAACCTGGCTAAAATTCTTTTGTGTTCTATTTACTTTCCTGCACATTATTTTCTGCATTGCATTTAGTCATCTCAGCTTACTATCATTGTCAGATTATAGTTCAGTTGATAAAATCTTAGTAAGCTATTATCGGGTAAAATTTAAAAGTAATCCTAGTTAGCCATAATCACCTATTCACCCCCCCTCTAGGTGTAATTTCAGTTGGTATCAGAGCTTTGGTATATTAATCTTTCTGTAACAGGAATAGTATTCGATCAAAATGGCTGACAAATATCCCGAAGGAACCTCAGATTACCGAGCACCCCTCTTGCTTGGTACAGAAAACTATAACTGGTGGAAAGGTCGCATGGAAGTGTATCTATCCAGGGAGCCGCTAGCTTTGAGAGTTGTTCAGAAGGGTCCTTTTGAGTTCAAGGACAAAGAAGGCAAAGTGAAAGACGTTGATGATCTCACAGAGGCTGAACTAATCAAATACAGCTTCAATGGAAAGGCTAGGAATTCTCTCATGAATGGGTTATGTCCTAGTGAATGTGATAAAGTCTCTTCATGCAAATCAGCTAAAGAGATATGGGATACTCTGGAATTGTATCACGAAGGATCCAAGAGTTTAAGAAAGGTGAAATTGAGTAAACTAATGAATGAGTTTGGAAATTTCAAGCTTCAAGACGGAAAAACTATTCGAGAAAGTCAACCTAGATTCCAGATAAATCTGAATGCCTTAAAGCAGCTTGGAAAACATATCCCACAAGAGGAAATCAACATGAAGATACTTAGTGCTGTGCCATTTATCTATGAACCAAAGGTAACAACTCTAGAATCCTCTCCAACTATAGATACTATGGATCAATTGGCTGTTTTTGCAGAATTGGAACAATTTGAAAGCAAAATCAAGGAAAGCCAATCAAGTTCTAAGCAAGCTCCAGTTGCTCAAATGAAGCAATTAGCTCTTCACACTAATGATAGCTTACTGGAATCTGAAGATGAGTCAGACGAAGAACTAGCTTTAATATCCAGGAAGATCAGAAAGATGATCGAGAAGAAGAACAAGCTGAAAAGAGATAAAGGCAGATTTTCCAACAACAAAAAGCCCAACAAGGATTCTAAAGATCAGACATGCTTTGAATGTGGAAAGCCAGGACATTATAAGCGGGACTGCTACAAATTGAAGTCAAAACAGCAAACTGTCTTCAAGGATAAGAAGAAAGCTAAAGCTCTAATGACTTGGAGTGATGATGACTCCGTTTCCAGTGATGATTCAAGTGGAGACATGGTCAATCTTGCCCTAGTTGGACTTGATGATGATTCTGTTCGAGGAAATTCAGAAAGTGGATACCTAGAAAGTGATTCAGAAGAAGATCAGAGTGAGGTAAACTCTTGTAAATATAATTTATCTTCTGAAAATATTGTTCTGGAACCACTAACCATGCAGGAATGTAAGAATGTATCTATGGGTGAATATTATTCTCTTAAAGCTGAAAATAGCAAGCTAAAAGAGAAGAATAATTATCTCAAGACTATGGTTCAAGATTTGATGAGCAAAGTAGATACTTGGATTGACAAGAAGGTACCTACACAAGCTGACAAAGAGGCTGAAATCAAGGATCTTCAAGCTAAAGTTAGTCATGTGGAAAACTTCAACAAAATTCTCCTCAAAAGAAACAAGACTCAATTAATGGAGATCACAGAGTTAAAGAAGGAGATTGAAGCAAGGGATGAATATTTGGAGCTGTTCAAACTCAGAGAATCAATAGATGCAACACCTTCAAATCAAGCAGAAGAACCATCTCAGCAAGCTGAAATCATAAGTCAGCAAGCTGAAAAGATTGATCTGCTCACAAAGGAAGTGGAGGATCTGAAAAAGGGCATGGGATCGTTTGTTCAAGGAGAAGAAAGTCTCAAATCTATGATGAACAACACAAATATTCCATTGGTCAGAGAAGGAATTGGAATGAATGCAAACAAGAAGGACAAAGCTCTAAGATATGAAGGAAAACATGGCATACCCTATGATTATGCTATGCCTTGAAAGATATGCAACAGATGTGGAAAGAAAGGGCATCTTGAAAAACATTGCAAAGTTCAGAATGGACAAGAATCATACCATGGAGGAAACAAACAGAAAACAGCTTACTATGATCAGAATGGCAGAACAAAGACAGCTTACCATCATCAGGCTGGCAGAGTTAAATCACCTAGATTTATCCAAAAATGGATAAAGAAATCTGATTTACATGTTTTATATATTTTATATGCTAACCATGTCGGACCCAACAAACTTTGGGTACCAAAAGGTTGAGTTGTTTTATGTGTTTTGTAGATGTGTCTTGCCGCTCGAGTCAAATCAACTCAATGGATTTTAGATAGCGGATGTACTAGACATATGAGTGGAGACAAAGCACAATTCTTGAGTCTTCAGATGAAAAAGGGTGGAAGAGTGACTATTGGTGATAACAAAACTCTTCAAATTCTTGGAAAAGGTAAAATAGGTAATAACCACATTTGAATTGATAAAGTTCAATATGTTAAAGGCCTTAATATAATCTGCTTAGCATAAGTCAGTTATATGATGATGGTCATACTGTTAACTTTGGTATTGATAAGTGTATTATTACTATTGGTACTAACAAAGTCCCCCTAGTTGCTAGAAGGGAAGGAAATATATATATTTTGGACTTTGAGTTGCAGAAAACAGCTTGCTGTCTTGCTGCAATAGACACTGATCCTTATGTTTGGCATAGAAGATTGGGTCATGCTCACATGGACTTACTTAACAAGCTTTCAAAGAAGAAGCTAGTCAAAGGTTTACCCAAAATCAAGTATGTCAAGACTGAGGTATATTCGGCATGCCAATTAGGCAAGCAAATTATAAGTACTCACAAAGCAAAGAAAATGGTATCTACTTCTAAACCCTTAGAACTTTTATATTTAGACTTATTTGGTGCAGAAGCTTATAAAAGTATAGGAGGTAAGCAATATGGTTTTGTAATTGTTGATGATTATTCTCGTTTTACATGGGTATTGTTTCTTAGAACTAAAGATGCTGCTTTTAATGAGTTTGAGAAACTAATTAAATTACTTGAGAATAAGCTCAATACAAAGCTTGTAGGAATATGGAGTGATCGAGGTGGTGAATTCTAAAAAGACTTTGTTACTTATTGTGAAGAAAGAGGAATATCACATGAATTCTCGGCTCCAAGGACTCCACAACAAAATGGTGTGGTGGAACGCAAGAATAGGTCACTGCAAGAGACAACAAGGACTTTGTTGCAAGAAAGCAAGTTACCTAGAAGTTTTTGGGCAGAAGCAGTCAACACAGCATGCTATGTTCTGAATAGAGTATTGATAAGACCTATTTTGGACAAGACTCCATATGAATTGCTCAAGAAAAAGAGGCCCAACATCAGTTACTTCAGAATCTTTGGCTCAAAGTGTTTTGTGCTCAAGATAATTGGTAATGATGGTAAATTCGATGCTAAATCTTATGACGCTATTTTTCTTGGTTATTCTATGAATAGTAAAACCTATAGAGTTTATAATTTGTCTAAGCATATTATTGAGGAATCTATAGATGTTACTTTTCAAGAACCTAACAATGATCTTCCAAGAGACGAGGAAGATGATGCAGGTGAAGCTGAACAACATCAAGCTGAAACAGAGAAGGCTACTCCAAAACAACAAGCTGAAACAGAGACTGATTCTGGAAAACAACAAGCTAAAATTGAAACTGCCTCAGGAAATCAGCAAGCAGAACCTTCTAGTCCAGATGATGATGCAATTGTAAAGATGGCAAAGATGACTCTTGATGGTCCTAGAGGAAATAAAGCAAAGGATAAAATGCCAATCTATGATGGTGAAGACTTAGCTCCTCCATCTAAGATAAGGAAGACTTCACATGAAGATATTGCAAAACATTCATTGCCAAAAGCTACACGGACAGTGAAGAATCACCCTCCAGAATAGGTTATTGGTGATATTTCTGATGGTCTCAAGACAAGAAAAGGCACTGCAAATTTTTGTGCTTATGCTGCATATTTAGCTCAAGAGGAACCCAAAAATGTCAATGAAGCACTTGAAGATGAAAATTGGATCACGGCTATGCAAGAAGAACTCAATCAATTCGAACGATGTGATGTTTGGGAACTGGTCAAGCCACCAAATGATGCTTCAATCATTGGTACAAAATGGATTTTCAAGAATAAAGTGGATGAATTTGGTATTGTTACTCGAAATAAAGCAAGGCTCGTGGCACAAGGGTACAACCAACAAGAAGGCATTGACTTTGATCAAACTTATGCTCCAGTAGCTAGATTGGAATCAATTAGGATGCTTCTTGCTTATGCATGCTACAAGAAGATCAAGCTACATCAAATGGACGTCAAAAGTGCTTTTCTTAATGGCTTTCTGGAAGAGGAAGTTTATGTCAAGCAACCCTCTGGTTTTGAACATGAACAACATCCGGACTATGTCTACAAGCTCAAGAAGGCATTATATGGCTTAAAGCAAGCACCAAGGGCTTGGTACAAGAGGCTTAGTAAGTTTTTGATCAAAAATGGCTTTATTCGAGGTAAAATTGATCCTATTTTATTTACTAAGCAAAATGGTAATAATATTTTGATTGTCCAGATATATGTAGATGATATAATCTTTGGATCCACTAATGATTCTATGTGTGAGTGGTTTTCTAAATGTATGAGCAGTGAATTTGACATGAGCATGATGAGTGAGCTCAATTATTTCTTGGGGCTCCAAATTAAACAATCTAAAGATGGAATTTATGTGCATCAATCAAAATATGTCAAGAATTTGCTGACCAGATTTGGTTTTGTCAATGTCAAGCCGAAATCTACTCCAATGAATCAAAATAGCAAGCTGACATCGGATGAAAAAGGTAAAGATGTTGATATCAAGAAGTATAGAGGTATGATTGGTAGTCTTTTATATCTTACTGCTTCTCGGCCAGATATTATGTATAGTGTATGTGTTTGTGCTCGTTTTCAAGCTAAACCTAAGGAATCACACTTAAATGCAGTTAAAAGAATATTTCAATATTTAAGTGGGACTATTAATCTTGGGTTATTTTATCCTGTTACAAGCACATTTGATCTTGTGGGGTATAGTGATGCTGACTATGCAGGTTGTCAAACAGATAGAAAGAGCACAAGTGGTGTTTGTACATATTTAGGACAAAGTCTCGTATCTTGGCAAAGTAAGAAACAAACTTCAGTTGCATTATCCACAGCAGAAGGTGAGTATTTGGCAGCTGGTATCTGTTGCTCTCAAATTTTGTGGATGATTCAGACTCTACGAGATTTTGGAATCAAGTGTGGCAAAGTTGCAATCTATTGTGACAACACTAGCACCATCAACATATCAAAGAATCCAGTTAATCACTCAAGAACAAAGCATATTGATGTTCGTCATCATTTCTTGAGAGATAATGCTGCCAAAGGTAAGATTGAATTAGTTTTTGTACCTACTGAATATCAATTGGCAGATATCTTTACAAAACTCCTTGGCGAAGCAAGATTTTTAACCATTCGAAGGGAACTTGGCATGTGCAGTGTATAATGGCAAGCTATCTTTGGAAATTTGGTAATGTTGGCTTACTATCATTTTTCATATTAGCTTACTATGATTGGTTATTTAAATGACATTTTTTTGTATTAAGTTATTTTTTTTGTTAATAATGATATGTCATTCTCTGTTTAATTATGTTTAAATATTTGCATGATTTGCTGATTTAATTGTTAAATGATTAAAGTGCTAATTGTGGTGTTTTAGATAGATTTAAGATGTTATTTTGATAAGTGTTAGAATTAGGATAATTATTATTTGTTTTTAAATCTTATCCTAAATTCTCCCGTAAAAAGGCTATCAAAACACGGGTTAGGTTTTCAATTCTTATTTCACCACCGCTCAGTTATTTTTCTACTTACCGTCTTCTCTCCAACATCATCGCAATTTGATCTCATCATGGTTCGAACAACAAGGAAATCAGGTCTTCTCGCCAATCGTTCTGTCTCTAAATAAGATAACACTGTGGTTGATTTGGGAAATGAAAGTGCCGATGAAGTGTCTCAAACTCCTGATTCCAAGAAGCTCAAGATCACTCTATCATTTGACTCTCCGGATTTGGAACAGAGGTTCACTGAGAATGCATTGGATTCTCGTCCCATTCTTCCTGGTATTCCAGTCGTCGGTAAGCTTCTTCAACAATCTGGTGCTTTAGCTTTGTTTAAGACTGTTGGTATGGATAATTTTGTGCTTGAATTACCAAAAGTTTATTACCCTGATTTAGTTCGTGAATTTTATGCAAATTTGCATGAGGATAAGTTTGCTAATTGTGTGTCCACAGTTCGTGATAAGCGCATTCGATTGAACCCTCCTTTTCTTAGCTCATTAATGAAGTTTGAGAATCCAACTGAGATTGAGGTTTTTACTGGAAAGGGTTATGTTGTGTTACCTGATTTTTCTATAATGGATCAATTTAAGTTGCTGTTAGGGTCTGATAGCAATATGGAAGAAAATCCCCAACCTCCATCCACTACTTTAGTCACTCCAATGGTTCATTTTCTGTTTAAAATCTGTCGTGCTAATATGTGTCCTAGAGGTGGAAACAAATCCACTTTCAGTTGTCAGGATGTTACTGTGGTTGCCATGATTTTAGCCGGTAGGGCTTTTGACTTATCTCATTTGATTCTCAAGAATATGCTAGCTGTTGTGAATCAGAAGAAAATAGGTTTGCCTTATGGGTTGTTATTATCCAAGATTTTTGACTCGTTTAAGATTGATCTTAAGTGTGCTGATAAGTTGTCTGTAAAGGAGGTGTTGGATGCTAAAACCTTAGCAATGTCCAACTTGCATATTGAAAAAGGTGAGTTGGTCAGGATCATTCCTACTCTACCTACTGAAACCCCTACTGTAGCTGAGCCCTCAGCCTTTTCTCCAACTGCTGAGATGATGCAATTGCTTAAGGGTATTCAAGATGACAATACTCTGCTTTTTGGACATATGGATGCTACTACAGAGCAAGTGAATCAGCTGAAGACTGAGATTAAGGGATTGAAAGATATTATGCTTAACTTCATGTCTGCTGCAAAACCCTCGGCTTCTCAATCAAATGTTGTTTTGGAAACTGGACTAGATGATTTGGTAAATGCTGCTGGAAATGTGGAAAATGAAGATCAGCTAGATGCTTATTTTTCTCCAAAGGATGATGCTGTCAACACTTCTGATCAGCCTTCAACCTAGATCTTTTTGATGCTTTAAGGGGGAGAAATTTAGGAGACTTATTTTATGAGACTTATTTTATGATGCTTATGTTTATTTCTGTTTGGTTATTAAGACTATCTTCTGTTGACTTATGGTTAAGAATTGTTTGGTTATTAAGACTATCTTCTGTTGACTTATGGTTAAGAATTTCTGTTGACTAGTTGGCTTATGTTTAATCTGTGGTTTGCTACTTGGTTTAAATTGACTTTTGGTTTTTAAGACTTGATGTAATGATTTATGCTGGTTGTTAGTTATGATTGGATATTTGGATATGCATATGTGTCATTTATATTAATTGCAGTAACATGTTATAAGTTTTTGAGATATGCATAGATTTAGGGGGGGGGTTTTATAATTCCCCTAAATGTGTGTAATCATCAAAAAGGGGGAGATTGTAACTCCTTAGTTTTGATGATCACAACACAGCAAGCCATCATGTTGTTATTTGAGAATGTTTGCAGGATATAACAGCTTGATATCAGTGCTGTTTAAGTATCATGACAGCAAGCTATCATAAGACAGTGATATATTTCAGCAAGCTATGATCAACAGTGTCAGAATAACAGCAAGCCAAGCTGCACAGTCCAGATTCAACAAGGAAGTCGAATTTTATGGAGATTTTATAGGATCTTCATATATATCAGTTGTAAGGACTTCTCTAATATAATATACGTACATGATATATATAGAGCTCTTTTATAAAATGTTTTTAATCATTCAAATTGATTTCCTAAAGAATAGGAGTTTGTTTCTCTTTCAAACTCTTTCTCTTATCTTCTTATTAAAAAGTTTTATCCTCTACTTAATAGAAGAGATATTTTCTGTACGTTGGACATCTTTCTTTCTCTTCTATCTAACGTACACATGAACGTTGGAAACCATCCCAACGATCTTACACGGTAGAATTGGATTCTAGCCGTTGTAATTTATTGAGGCTGTTTTTAAACATTAATGTGTGGTTATATAAGAGGTTTTCTTGCAGTTTTAAAAAAGACGACTTTTGCAAGCAAGAACACATACAACTCCTGATCTTTATTGATTTCAAAATACTCTCGAGCTCTAAATATATACACGTGTTTCATCTTAGAGAGAGTTTATAGTTTGAGTTGTAAACTTTATCACTGATTTGTATTGTTAAATTGTATTGATTAGTTGTTGGATAAGTTGGCTAGGGAAACAAGGGTTTAGTGGTACTTGCTAGAGGAGTTTGTACTATGGGTAGTATAGTACTTAGAGAGCAGGTTCATAAACAGGGTTTCAGTGATCAATAATATATTCTCTTACCAAGTTGGTAAGGGACCAGGACGTAGACCATAGGGGCTTAGGGGTCGAACCTGGCTAAAATTTAAAAGTAATCCTAGTTAGCCATAATCACCTATTCACCCCCCCTCTAGGTGTAATTTCAGTGTACGTGGATGATTTGATATTGATTTTTTTAAATTATTTGTTCGCGATTTATTTTTATTTTTTTATATTATAATATAAGTTAATAAAAAAAATTTTGGAAGTGTTTCGTTTCCGATAAAAGAGGCAAGAAAAAAATTGAGTGCTATTAGAAATTAAGTTGGATAATAATTCATAGAGTTCGTAGTTATATTAGATGCATGATTTATTTATTTTTAATTAAATTATATTATTTTAATTTATTTTGGAAGATATTAACATACTTTTTACGAATGTTTTAACCAAATGAAACAATGTTCGCTTATAATAGTATAATATAAATTGATTAATTAGTTTGTTGTATTATAATTTAAATTACTAAAATTAGTTTTGGAAGTATTTGGTTCCCTATAAAAAAGGTAAGAAAAAAGTTGAATATAATTAGAAATTAAGTTGGATAATAATCTAAAGAGTTTGTAGTTATGCTAGATACATGATTTAACTTTTTAAGTAAATTATATTTTTTAAACTTTGCTTTTGGAAGGTGTTAACGTATTTTTAACGAAGGTGTTAACCAACCGACCAAACCACGTTTCGCTTATAGTAAATTATAAAAAAGAATAAATAAATATTATTTAGATTAATGAATTTAAAATATTTACATATTATTTTGAATGTATTGTATTATGGAAGCATTCAAAATTTAGATAGTTAAAATCTTAAAAAGTCCTCCTATCACAACCTTTTTGTTGTAAGAACGCGCGAGTCAGAATAACGGTGGTGTACATGGATGATTTGATATTGATTTTTTTAAATTATTTGTTCTTGATTTATTAATTTTTTTGTTATATTATAATTTAAGTTATTAAAAATATTTTTGGAAGTGTTTCGTTTTCGACAAAAGACGCAAGAAAAGAATTGAGTGCGATTAGAAATTAAGTTGGATAATAATTCATAGAGTTCGTAGTTATATTAGATACATGATTTATTTATTTTTAATTGAATTATATTTTTTTAATTTATTTTGGAAGATATTAACATACTTTTTACGAATGTTTTAACCAAATGAAACAATGTTCCGCTTATAATAGTATAATATAGATAGATTAATTAATTTGTTATATTCTAATTTAAATTACTAAAATTAGTTCTCGAAGTATTTGGTTCCCTATAAAAAAGGTAAGAAAGTAGTTGAGTATAGTTAGAAATTAAGTTGGATAATAATCTATAGAGTTTGTAGTTATGCTAGATACATTATTTAATTATTTAATTAAATTATATTTTTTAAACTTTGCTTTTGGAAGGTGTTAACATATTTTTAACGAAGGTGTTAACCAACCGACCAAACGAAACCATGTTTCGCTTATAATAAATTATAAAAAAGAATAAATATATATTATTTAGATTAATGAATTTAAAATATTTACATATTGTTTTGAATGTATTATATTATGGAAGCATTCAAAATTTAGATAGTTAAAATCTTAAAAAGTCCTCATATCACAACCTTTTTGATGTAAGAAGGCGCGAGTCTGAATAACGGTGGTGTACGTGGATGATTTGATATTGATTTTTTTAAATTATTTGTTCTCAATTTATTAATTTTTTTTATATTATAATTTAAGTTATTAAAAATATTTTTGGAAGTGTTTCGTTTCCGACAAAAGAGGCAAAAAAAAAATTTAGTGCGATTAGAAATTAAGTTGTATAATAATTCATAGAGTTCGTAGTTATATTAGATACATGATTTATTTATTTTTATTTATATTATATTATTTTAATTTATTTTGGAAGATATCAACATACATGTTACGAATATTTTAACCAAATGAAACAATGTTTCACTTATAATGGTATAATATAGATAGATTAATTACTTTGTTATATTATAATTTACATTACTAAAATTAGTTTTGGAAGTATTTGGTTCCGTACAAAAAAGGTAAGAAAGAAGTTGAGTATGATTAGAAATTAAGTTTGATAATAATCTATAGAGTTTGTAGTTATGCTAGATACAAGATTTAATTTTTTAATTAAATTATATTTTTTAAACTTTGCTTTTGAAAGGTGTTAACCTATTTTTAAAGAAGGTGTTAACCAACCGACCAAACGAAACCATGTTTTATAACAACTCGTATACTTTTATTATTTTAAAGTATTTATTATTAAATAATTAAGTAAATAAAATATGTATATGGGTTCTGTCATGTTATTGTGTATACGTGATTACTAGTGTGTGTAGGATTAAATTTCGTGGTGAATTATTGGGCTGTATGATTTAGTTTCGCCCTTAAAAGTGATTTTATTGTAGTTTTATTTTCCCTAAAAATTTGGATGTCTCTAATTTTTTTATGGTTTTATAATTACAATAATTATTTTTGGGATTTTATAAAATTTGTAAAATAATATTTCATCAATTATTTAGCCCTGTATGATTTTCTGATTTCATTTATTAGTAAAAATCCATATTTAATTCCAGAATTTTAAAAAATTATGAAACTCATATATATTCAAGTTTGGAATATTCCGAGAATTGGGATTAAATTCAGCAGCACGTCTGTTCGCTAAATTGTTAAATGCGGGTTTGGTGTGTGATCCGAAATCGTTTAAAAATTTTGAAAATTTTGTTTTATTACTTTTTCATTATTTCGAGAATTTTATTCATTTTGGTAATTTTTCCGATTATTTTTACCTAGGTATTTATTCATTAAAGTGCGCGGTGCAGTATAAAAGCTTACTGCAAAAAGAGGTATGTGGCGGTTCTGGACACGTGTTGGATTTTTGGGAATTCGTTTGGTGCGTGGCAGTTGCTTATACGTACACATATATTTTTCCCTCCCTTCACTCTCTTCTATTCCCTTCCCCTATTCTCGATTCTATTTCTCTGATTACCCGTGTTCTCGGGCCTGATTCTGCTGAGTCGTTGCCTTGAATTCTGATTTTTTTCCCGGCGACTTCCCCACTGCTTCTTGCTGCCCCGCGCTTGCTTGCGTGTGTTGCCAGTATATATGTGCTCGTCTATGTGTATTGACTGTTTGTGTGTGTGGATTGTGTGTGTGTCTGGGTGTGGGTGTGCACGAGTAGTGTGTGTATATGTGCTTCAGTGTGGTGTGCAGTGGTATTCTGCTGTGTGCCGCCTGATTCTTTTGTTTTCCGGCCATGGAATTGTTCCTGTGTTCTGTTGTTATAATATATTTTATTTCTTCCATTGTATGATATTTTTTTAACATTATAAATTTGTGAATAGAATATTTTAATCATATCATATAACATGTTTAAGTAATTATATTTTTATCTATATATATATATATTCTTAATCTTGTGGAATTTGATAAAAAATTAAAAAGTTAATTGGGATTTATAATTTTTCGGATCTAGTAATGATTTTGAAAAATAAGTAAATATATTTTATGAGATTTGTATTTCAATTTATTATTATATTTCTTCCGAATTTTTTATGTTTTTTATGATTCATGTGCTTTAAATTTGTTAAAAGTCCTTAATTTTCCCATTTTACATAATAAAGTAAAAACACAAATAATATTTATACCTAAATATAATATAAATGTGTTTTTTATTTTATAAGAAAAAAACTAAAATAATCTATTCAAAAATATTTTAAATCAAACTTACATATTTCATTTTATTTAAGAATATGATACTATCTTAACCCGATTAACAAATAATTTCTTGATTGTTATTTAAATTTATTTTTATTAAGATAATTGTTGATTCTATATATATAACACATTTAATATTATTTTATAACATTTAAGATTATGTAACTATAGTTAAATTTCTTGAGTAATTACTTATTTTGGAATAAAATAAAAGATTAAATAAATTAAATATAACATAATTTTTTTTCAGATTTGTATTTTAATTTTAAATTCTCATAGTATTTTATTAATATATTTTTTCCTCATTTTTAAATTTTATAGGATTCATATGATCTAAATATTTTAAAAGACATACTTTAATTTTTCTCTGTTACAAAAACAAAACAAAACACATATAGTATTAATACCTAAATATAATTTAAATGTGTTTCTTTTTTAATATAATAAAAATTAAAATTATGTATTCAAAAATATTTTAAATGAAATTATTTCTTGTGGTATGTATATATAATATAATTTTTTTAAATTATTTTATATCATTTAAGAATATATAACTATAGTTCACATAATATGTTTACGTATTTTTATTTATTTATATATTTTCTTTTCTAAATATTGTGGAGTTTGATCAAATATTGGAAACTTGTTTGGTGTTTGCATCTTGCCAATATTTCATAATTAATTTTTAGGTTGTAGTAATGTTTTTTTAAAAAAATACTTTATATTTTTTTGTGATAATTCTTTTAAATTTATTTTATTAGTTAATTTTTCACTTTTAAATTATAATATTTTTTATGTTAGTATATTTCTTCCTAATTTTTGTTTTTTAGAAAATTCATGTGCTCTAATTTTTTTTTTTAAAAAAATCTGTAACTTTGTGTTCTTACAAATTGAAACAAAACGCCTATAATATTTCTACCTAAATATAATCTAAATGTGTTCCGTATTTATATGATAAAAATTAAAATTATTTTTTTTTAAATAATTTTAATCAAACTTACACATTCAATTTTCTTTTCAAAAAATGATATACTTTAATCCGATTAATAAATATTTTATTAATTCTTACTTAGATTTATTTTTATAAACATAATTATTAATTGTATTATACATAAAATATTTTTAATATTATTTTATATCATTTAAGAATGTGTAATTATACTTTAATTTCTTAATTAATTAGCTATTGTGTTTGTTATACAGATTATAAGATGAAATAAATATAGTATATAATATATTTTATTAGATTTATATTTCAATTTTGAATTGTAATGGTTGTATTATTATTATTATTATTATTATTATTATTATTATTATTATTATTATTATTATTATTATTATTATTATTATATTTCTTCCTCGTTTTATGTTTTATAAGATTGATATTTCTTCCTCGTTTTATGTTTTATAAGATTGATGTACTCTAAATTTTTTAAAAGACAATCCGTAGGAGTTTGTAATATTTCATAAATTTTCGGTTGTAGTAATGATTTTGAAGAAAATTACTTTACATTTTTTTGTGATAGTACTTTTAAATTTATTTTATTAGTTTGCCTTTCAATTATAAATTATAAAAATTTATGATTATTTTTTTATTTCTACCTATTTTTTATGTATTATAAAATTCATGTACTCTAAATTTTTTAAAAGGAAATCCGTAATTTTTTCCTTTTACAAAATGAAATAAAACACCTTAAAATTTATACATAAATATGATCTAAATGTGTTTCTTATTTTATATGATAAAAATTAAAATCATCTTTTTAAAAATTAACCTGATTAACAAATAATTTGTTAATTCTTACTTAGATTTATTTATATTAAGATAATTGTTATTTGTATTATATATATAATATTTTTAATATTATTTTATATCATTTAAGAATGTATAATTAAAGTTTAATTTCTTTATTAGTTATCTATTGTGATTGTTATACATATTATTAGGCATTCTAATGCAGTATTAGAATAAATGAAATAAATATAGTATATAATGTATTTTATTGGATTTGCATTCAATTTGAAACAGTAATAGTTTTATTATTAATATTATTGTATTATTTTTTATATAAATAATATTATTATTATTATTATTATATTTCTTCCTCATTTTTATGTTTAATACGATTTGAAATTACACCTACAGGGGGTGAATAGGTGATTATGGCTAAGTAAGATTACTTTTAAATTTTACCCGATAATAGCTTACTGATATTTTATCAACTGAACTATAATTTGACAATGATAGTAAGCTGAGATGACTAAATGCAATACAGAAAATAATATGCAGGAAAGTAAATAGAACACACAAGAATTTTAGCCAGGTTTGACCCCTAAGCCCCTATGGTCTACGTCCTGGTCCCTTACCAACTTGGTAAGAGAATATATTATTGATCAATGAAAGTTACAACTACAAGATACAACAATATATCTCCCTTTATCCCAGCTGCTGATAATGGCTTGTTGAAACCCTGTTTAAGAACCTGCTCTCTAAGTACTATACTACCCCGTACTACAAACTCCTCTAGCAAGTACCACTAAACCCTTATTTCCCTAGCCAACTTATCCAGCAACTAATCAATACAATTGAACAATACAAATCAGTGATAAAGTTTACAACTCAAACTATAGACTCTCTCTAAGATAAAACACGTGTATATATTTAGAGCTCGAGAGTATTTTGAAATCAATAAAGATCAGGAGTTGTATGTGTTCTTGCTTGCAAATTCGTCCGACATAAAACTGCAAGAAAACCACTTATATAACCACACATTAACGTTTGAAAACAGCCTCAATAAATTACAACGGCTAGAATCCAATTCTACCGTGTAAGATCGTTGGGATGGTTTTTCCAACGTTCATGTGTACGTTAGATAGAAGAGAAACACAGAAGTCCAACGTTCAGAAAATATCTCTTCTATTTAGTAGATGATAAAACGTTTTAATTAGAAGATAGGAGAAAGAGTTTGAAAGAGAAACAAACTCCTATTCTTTAGGAAATCAATTTGAATGATTAAAAACGTTTTATAAATAAGCTCTCTATATATCATGCACGTTTATTATATTAGAGAAGTCCTTACAACTAATATATATGAAGATCCTATAAAATCTCCATGAAATTCGACTTCCTTGTTGAATCTGGACTGTGCATCTTGGCTTGCTGTTATTCTGACAATCGTGATCATAGCTTGCTGAAATAGATTATTGTCTTATGATAGCTTGCTGTCATGATACTTAAACAGCAATGGCATTAAGCTGTTATATGCTGCAGATATTCTCAAATAACAACATGATGGCTTGCTGTGTTGTGATCATCAAAACTAAGGAGTTATAATCTCCCCCTTTTTGATGATTACACACATTTAGGAGAATTATAAAAACTCCCCCTAAATCTATGCATATCTCAAAAACTTATATCATGTTACTGCAATTAATATAAATGACACATATGCATATCCAAATAACCAACATAGCAGCATTATATCATTACATCAATTCTTAAAAAACTAAAAGATAATTAAGTCTTAAATAACAGCCAACATAAACCAAGTAGCATCATAAACCAAGTAGCAAACCACAGATTAAACATAAGCCAACAGATAGTCTTAATAATCAGACATAAACATAAGCATAAGTCTCCATAAGTTTCAAATTAAACATAAGCCAACAGATAGTCTTAATAATCTGGCATAAACATAAGCATAAGTCTCCATAAGTCTCCTAAATTACTCCCCCTTAAAGCATCAAAAAGATCTAGGTTGAAGGCTGATCAGAAGTGTTGACAGCATCATCCTTTGGAGAAAAATAAGCATCTAGCTGATCTTCATTTTCCATATCTCCAACAGCATTTACCAAATCATCTAGTCCAGTTTCCAAAACAACATTTGATTGAGAAGCCGAGGGTTTTGTAGCAGACATGAAGTTAAGCATAATATCTTTCAATCCCTTAATCTCAGTCTTCAGCTGATTCACTTGCTCTGTAGTAGCAGCCACATGTCCAAAAAGCAGAGTATTGTCATCTTGAATACCCTTAAGCAATTGCAACATCTCAGCAGTTGGAGTAAAGGCTGAGGGCTCAGCTACAGCAGGGGTTTCAGTAGGTAGAGTAGGAATGATCCTGACCAACTCACCATTTTTAATATGCAGGTTGGACATTGCTATGGTTTTAGCATCCAACACCTCCTTGACAGACAACTTATCAGCAGACTTAAGATCAATCTTAAACGAGTCAAAAATCTTGGATAATAACAACCAATAAGGCAAACCTATGTTCTTCTGATTCACAGCAGCTAACATATTCTTGAGAATCAAATGAGACAAGTCAAAAGCCCTACCGGCTAAAATCATGGCAACCACAGTAACATCCTGACAACTGAAAATGGATTTGTTTCCACCTCTAGGACACATATTGGCACGACAAATTTTAAACAGAAAATGAGCCATTGGAGTGACTAAAGTAGTGGATGAAGGTTGGGGATTTTCTTCCATATTGCTATCAGACCCTAACAGCAACTTAAATTGATCCATTATAGAAATCAGGTAACACAACATAACCCTTTCCAGTAAAAACCTCAATCTCAGTTGGATTCTCAAACTTAATTAATGAGCTAAGAAAAGGAGGGTTCAATCGAATGCGCTTATCACGAACTGTGGACACACAATTACCAAACTTATCCTCATACAAATTTGCATAAAATTCACGAACTAAATCAGGGTAATAAACTTTCGGTAATTCAAGCACAAAATTATCCATACCAACAGTCTTAAACAAAGCTAAAGCACCAGATTGTTGAAGAAGCTTACCGACAACTGGAATACCAGAAAGAATGGGACGAGAATCCAATGCATTCTCAGTGAACCTCTGTTCCAAATCCGGAGAGTCAAATGATAGAGTGATCTTGAGCTTCTTGGAATCAGGAGTTTGAGACACTTCATCGGCACTTTCATTTCCCAAATCAACCACAGTGTTATCTTGTTTAGAGACAGAATGATTGGCGAGAAGACCTGATTTCCTTGTTGTTCGAACCATGATGAGATCAAATTGCGATGATGTTGGAGAGAAGACGGTAAGTAGAAAAATAACTGAGCGGCGGTGAAATAAGAATTGAAACCCTAACCCGTGTTTTGATAGCCTTTTAAGGGGAGAATTTAGGATAGGATTTAAAAACAAATAATAATTATCCTAATTCTAACACTTATCAAAATAACATCTTAAATCTATCTAAAACACCACAATTAGCACTTTAATCATTTAACAATTAAATCAGCAAATCATGCAAATATTTAAACATAATTAAACAGAGAATGACATATCATTATTAACAAAAAAAATAACTTAATACAAAAAAATATCATTTAAATAACCAATCATAGTAAGCTAATATGAAAAATGATAGTAAGCCAACATTACCAAATTTCCAAAGATAGCTTGCCATTATAAACTACACATGCCAAGTTCCCTTCGAATGGTTGAAAATCTTGCTTCGCCAAGGGGTTTTGTAAAGATATCTGCCAATTGATATTCAGTAGGTACAAAAACTAATTCAATCTTACCTTTGGCAGTATTATCTCTCAAGAAATGATGACGAACATCAATATGCTTTGTTCTTGAGTGATTAACTGGATTCTTTGATATGTTGATGGTGCTAGTGTTGTCACAATAGATTGGAACTTTGCCACACTTGATTCCAAAATCTCGTAGAGTCTGAATCATCCACAAAATTTGAGAGCAACAGCTACCAGCTGCCAAATACTCACCTTCTGCTGTGGATAATGCAACTGAAGTTTGTTTTTTACTTTGCAAAGATACGAGACTTTGTCCTAAATATGTACAAACACCACTTGTACTCTTTCTATCAGTTTGACAACCTGCATAGTCAGCAGCATTATACCCCACAAGATCAAATGTGCTTGTAATAGGATAAAATAACCAAAGATTAATAGTCCCACTTAAATATCGAAATTTTTTTTTAACTGTATTTAAGTGTGATTCCTTAGGTTTAGCTTGAAAACGAGCACATACACAAACACTATACATAATATCTGGCCGAGAAGCAGTAAGATATAAAAGACTACCAATCATACCTCCATACTTCTTGATATCAACATCTTTACCTTTTTCATCCGATGTCAGCTTGCTATTTTGATTCATTGGAGTAGATTTCGGCTTGACATTGTCAAAACCAAATCTGGTCAGAAAATTCTTGACATATTTTGATTGATGCACATAAATTCCATCTTTAGATTGTTTAATTTGGAGCCCCAAGAAATAATTGAGCTCACCCATCATGCTCATGTCAAATTCACTGCTCATACACTTAGAAAACCACTCACACATAGAATCATTAGTGGATCCAAAGATTATGTCATCTACATATATCTGGACAATCAAAATATCATTACCATTTTGCTTAGTAAATAAAGTAGGATCAATTTTACTTCGAATGAACCCATTTTTGATCAAAAACTTACTAAGCCTCTTGTACCAAGCCCTTGGTGCTTGCTTTAAGCCATATAATGCCTTCTTGAGCTTGTAAACATAGTCCGGATGTTGTTCATGTTCAAAACCAGGGGGTTGCTTAACATAAACTTCCTCTTCCAGAAATCCATTAAGAAAAGCACTTTTGACGTCCATTTGATGTAGCTTGATCTTCTTGTAGCATGCATAAGCAAGAAGCATCCTAATTGATTCCAATCTAGCTACTGGAGCATAAGTTTGATCAAAGTCAATGCCTTCTTGTTGGTTGTACCCTTATGCTACGAGCCTTGCTTTATTTCGAGTAACAGTACCAAATTCATCCACATTATTTTTGAAAATCCATTTTGTACCAATGATTGAAGCACCCTTTGGTGGCTTGACCAGTTCCCAAACATCACATCGTTCGAATTGATTGAGTTCTTCTTGCATAGCCGTGATCCAATTTTCATCTTCAAGTGCTTCTTTGACATTCTTGGGTTCCTCTTGAGCTAAAAATGCAGCATAAGCACAAAAATTTACAGTGCCTTTTCTTGTCTTGAGACCATCAGAAATATCACCAATAACCTGTTCTGGAGGGTGATTCTTCACTGTCCGTGTAGCTTTTGGCAATGAATGCTTTACAATATCTTTATGTAAAGTCTTCCTTAACTTAGATGGAGGAGCTAAGTCTTCACCATCATAGATTGGCATTTTATCCTTTGCTCTATTTCCTATAGGACCATCAAGAGTCATATTTTCCATCTTTACAATTGCATCATCAACTGGAGTAGAAGGTTCTGCTTGCTGATTTCCTGAGGCAGTTTCAATTTCAGCTTGCTGTTTTCCAGAATCAGTCTCTGTTTCAGCTTGCTGTTTTGGAGTAGCCTTCTCTATTTCAGCTTGCTGTTGTCCAGCTTCACCTGCATCATCTTCCTCGTCTCTTGGAAGATCATTGTTAGGTTCTTGAAAAGTAACATCTATAGATTCCTCAACAATATGCTTAGACAAATTATAAACTCTATAGGTTTTACTATTCATAGAATAACCAAGAAAAATAGCTTCATAAGATTTAGCATCAAATTTACCATCATTACCAATTGTCTTGAGCATAAAACACTTTGAGCCAAAGATTCTGAAGTAACTGATGTTGGGCCTCTTTTTCTTGAGCAATTCATATGGAGTCTTGTCCAAAATAGGTCTTATCAATACTCTATTCAGAACATAGCATGCTGTGTTGACTGCTTCTGCCCAAAAATGTCTAGGTAACTTGCTTTCTTGCAACAAAGTCCTTGCTGTCTCTTGCAGTGACCTATTCTTGCGTTCCACCACACCATTTTGTTGTGGAGTCCTTGGAGCCGAGAATTCATGTGATATTCCTCTTTCTTCACAATAAATAACAAAGTCTTTTTGGAATACACCACCTCGATCACTCCTTATTCCTACAAGCTTTGTATTGAGCTTATTCTCAAGTAATTTAATTAGTTTCTCAAACTCATTAAAAGCAGCATCTTTAGTTCTAAGAAACAATACCCATGTAAAACGAGAATAATCATCAACAATTACAAAACCATATTGCTTACCTCCTATACTTTTATAAGCTTCTGGACCAAATAAGTCTAAATGTAAAAGTTCTAAGGGTTTAGAAGTAGATACCATTTTCTTTGCTTTGTGAGTACTTCTAATTGGCTTGCCTAATTGGCATGCCGAACACACCTCAGTCTTGACATACTTGATTTTGGGTAAACCTCTGACTAGCTTCTTCTTTGAAATCTTGTTAAGTAAGTCCATGTGAGCATGACCCAATCTTCTATGCCAAACATAAGGATCAGTGTCTATTGTAGCAAGACAGCAAGCTATTTTCTGTAACTCAAAGTCCAAAATATATATATTTCCTTCCCTTCTAGCAACTAGGGGGACTTTGTTAGTACCAATAGTAATAATACACTTATCAATACCAAAGTTAACAGTATGACCATCATCATATAACTGACTTATGCTAAGCAGATTATATTTAAGGCCTTTAACATATTGAACTTTATCAATTGAAATGTGTTTATTACCTATTTTACCTTTTCCAAGAATTTGAAGAGTTTTGCTATCATCAATAGTCTCTCTTCCACCCTTTTTCATCTGAAGACTCAAGAATTGTGCTTTGTCTCCACTCATATATCTAGTACATCCGCTATCTAAAATCCATTGAGTTGATTTGACTCGAGCGGAAAGACACATCTACAAAACAAATAAAACAACTCAACATTTTGGTACCCAAAGTTTGTTGGGTCCGACATGGTTAGCAGATAAAACATATAAAACATGTAAATCAGATTTCTTTATCCATTTTTGGATAAATCTAGGTGATTTAACTCTGCCAGCCTGATGATGGTAAGCTGTCTTTGTTCTGCCATTCTGATCATAGTAAGCTGTTTTCTGTTTGTTTCCTCCATGGTATGATTTTTGTCCATTCTGAACTTTGCAATGTTTTTCAAGATGCCCTTTCTTTCAACATCTGTTGCATATCTTCCAAGGCATAGCATAATCATAGGGTATGCCATGTTTTCCTTCATATCTTAGAGCTTTGTCCTTCTTGTTTGCATTCATTCCAATTCCTTCTCTGACCAATGGAATATTTGTGTTGTTCATCATAGATTTGAGACTTTCTTCTCCTTGAACAAACAATCCCATGCCCTTTTTCAGATCCTCAACTTCCTTTGTGAGCAGATCAATCTTTTCAGCTTGCTGACTTATGATTTCAGCTTGCTGAGATGGTTCTTCTGCTTGATTTGAAGGTGTTGCATCTATTGATTCTCTGAGTTTGAACAACTCCAAACATTCATCCCTTGCTTCAATCTCCTTCTTTAACTCTGTGATCTCCATTAATTGAGTCTTGTTTCTTTTGAGGAGAATTTTGTTGAAGTTTTCCACATGACTAACTTTAGCTTGAAGATCCTTGATTTCAGTCTCTTTGTCAGCTTGTGTAGGTACATTCTTGTCAATCCAAGTATCTACTTTGCTCATCAAATCTTGAACCATAGTCTTGAGATAATTATTCTTCTCTTTTAGCTTGCTATTTTCAGCTTTAAGAGAATAATATTCACCCAAAGATACATTCTTACATTCCTGCATGGTTAGTGGTTCCAAAACAATATTTTCAGAAGATAAATTATATTTACAAGAGTTTACCTCACTCTGATCTTCTTCTGAATCACTTTCTAGGTATCCACTTTTTGAATTTCCTCGAACAAAATCATCATCAAGTCCAACTAGGGCAAGATTGACCATGTCTCCACTTGAGTCATCATCACTCCAAGTCATTAGAGCTTTAGCTTTCTTCTTATCCTGGAAGACAATTTGTTGTTTTGACTTCAATTTGTAGCAGTCCCGCTTATAATGTCCTGGCTTTCCACATTCAAAGCATGTCTGATCTTTAGAATCCTTGTTGGGCTTCTTGTTGTTGCAAAATCTGCCTTTATCTCTTTTCAGCTTGTTCTTCTTCTCGATCATCTTTCTGATCTTCCTGGATATTAAAGCTAGTTCTTCGTCTGACTCATCTTCAGATTCCAGTAAGCTATCATTAGTGTGAAGAGCTAATTGCTTCATTTGAGCAACTGGAGCTTGCTTAGAACTTGATTGGCTTTCCTTGATTTTGCTTTCAAATTGTTCCAATTCTGTAAAAACAACCAATTGATCCATAATATCTATAGTTGGAGAGGATTCTAGAGCTGTTACCTTTGGTTCATAGATAAATGGCACAACACTAAGTATCTTTATGTTGATTTCCTCTTGTGGGATATGTTTGCCAAGCTGCTTTAAGACATTCAGATTTATCTGGAATCTAGCTTGACTTTCTCGAATAGTTTCTCCGTCTTGAAGCTTGAAATTTCCAAACTCATTCATTAGTTTACTCAATTTCACCTTTCTTAAACTCTTGGATCCTTCATGATACAATCCAGAGTATCCCATATCTCTTTAGCTGATTTGTATGAAGAGACTTTATCACATTCACTAGGACATAACCCATTCATGAGAGAATTCCTAGCCTTTCCATTGAAGCTGTATTTGATTAGTTCAGCCTCTATGAGATCATCAACGTCTTTCACTTTGCCTTCTTTGTCCTTAAACTCAAAAGGACCCTTCTGAACAACTCTCAAAGCTAGTGGCTCCCTGGATAGATACACTTCTATGCGACCTTTCCACCAGTTATAGTTTTCTGTACCAAGCAAGAGAGGTGCTCGGTAATCTGAGGTTCCTTCGGGATATTTGTCAGCCATTTCGATCGAATACTATTCCTGTTACAGAAAGATTAGTATATCAATGCTCTGATACCAACTGAAATTACACCTAGAGGGGGGTGAATAGGTGATTATGGCTAACTAGGATTACTTTTAAATTTTACCCGATAATAGCTTACTGAGATTTTATCAACTGAACTATAATCTGACAATGATAGTAAGCTGAGATGACTAAATGCAATGCAGAAAATAATGTGCAGGAAAGTAAATAGAACACACAAGAATTTTAGCCAGGTTCGACCCCTAAGCCCCTATGGTCTACGTTCTGGTCCCTTACCAACTTGCTAAGAGAATATATTATTGATCAATGAAGGTTACAACTACAAGATACAACAATATATCTCCTTTTATCTCAGCTGCTGATAATGGCTTGCTAAAACCCTGTTTAAGAACCTGCTCTCTAAGTACTATACTACCCCGTAGTACAAACTCCTCTAGCAAGTACCACTAAACCCTTGTTTCCCTAGCCAACTTATCCAGTAACTAATCAATACAATTGAACAATACAAATCAGTGATAAAGTTTACAACTCAAACTATAGACTCTCTCTAAGATAAAACACGTGTATATATTTAGAGCTCGAGAGTATTTTGAAATCAATAAAGATCAGGAGTTGTATGTGTTCTTGCTTGCAAATTCGTCCAACATAAAACTGCAAGAAAACCACTTATATAACCACACATTAACGTTTGAAAATAGCCTCAACAAATTACAACGGCTAGAATCCAATTCTACCGTGTAAGATCGTTGGGATGGTTTTTCCAACGTTCATGTGTACGTTAGATAGAAGAGAAACACAGAAGTCCAACGTTCAGAAAATATCTCTTCTATTTAGTAGAGGATAAAACGTTTTAATTAGAAGATAGGAGAAAGAGTTTGAAAGAGAAACAAACTCCTATCCTTTAGGAAATCAATTTGAATGATTAAAAACATTTTATAAATGAGCTCTCTATATATCATGCACGTTTATTATATTAGAGAAGTCCTTACAACTGATATATATGAAGATCCTATAAAATCTCCATGAAATTCGACTTCCTTGTTGAATCTGGACTGTGCATCTTGGCTTGCTGTTATTCTGACAATCGTGATCATAGCTTGCTGAAATAGATTACTGTCTTATGATAGCTTGCTGTCATGATACTTAAACAGTAATGACATTAAGCTGTTATATCCTGTAGACATTCTCAAATAACAACATGATGGCTTGTTGTGTTGTGATCATCAAAACTAAGGAGTTACACGATTGATGTATTCTAATTTTTTTAAAAGAACCAAAACACATATAATATTTATGTCAAAATGTAATTTAAATGTATTTCTTATTTTATAAGCTAAAAATAAAATAATCTATTCAAAAATATTTTAAACCAAACTTACACATTTTAATTTTTTTGTAAAAAAATGATACTACATTAACCCAATTAAGAAATGATTTCTTAATTGTTACTTATATTTATTTTTTTACGACATTTGTTGATTGTATTATACATATATATATAATAATATAATACTTCCATTTTTATTTTATAATATATATTTATAGTTCAGTTTCTTAATTAGTTATCTATTCTGTTTGTTATACTAATTATTAGTTACTATAATAGTATAATAAAATAAATGAAATAAACATATTATAGAATAAATGAAATAAACATATTATACATACACTACACTTCATAGCACCTGCAACCTTTACTCCATTATATCTGGGATACAATAAAAAATAAAAAATATATATTATTTAGATTAATGACTTTAAAATATTTACATATTGTTTTGAATGTACTATATTATGGAAGCATTCAAAATTTAGATAGTTAAAATCTTAAAAAGTTCCTCGTATCACAACCCATAATGGCTTTGATGTAAGAAGGTGCGAGTTTGAATAACTGTGGTGTACGTGGATGATTTGATATTGATTTTTTTATAAATTATTTATCTCTCGTCTATTAATTTTTTTGTTATTATATAATTTAAGTTATTAAAAATATTTTTGGAAGTGTTTGGTTTCCGACAAAAGAGGCAAGAAAAAAGTTGAGTGTGATTAGAAATTATGTTGGATAATAATTCATAGAGTTCGTAGTTATATTAGTTACATTATTTATTTATTTTTCATTGAATAATATTTTTTACTTTATTTTGGAAGATATTAACATAGTTTTTCCGATTGTTTTAACGAAATCAACCAATATTTTGCTTATAATAGTATAATATAGATAGATTAATTAGTTTGTTATATTATAATTTAAATTACTAAAATTAGTTTTGAAAGGATTTGGTTGCCTACAAAAAAGTAAGAAACAAGTTGAGTGATATTAAGAATTAAGTTTGATAATAATTCATAGAGTTTGTAGTTATGTTAGATACATAATTTAATTTTTTAATTTAATTATATTTTTTAAACTTTATTTTTGAAAGGTGTTAACATATTTTTAAAAAAGGTTAACAACGGACTAAACGAAACCATGTTTGGCTTATAATAATATAGTATATATATATATATTGAGCCAATAATATGTATATTTATTTATTTTGAGCAAATTATAATTTTCTTTTTGATCCAATAATTCTAATATATATATATATATTTTTTACATACTTTTTATTCTACTAGTTAAAATGTAATTCCACATTCTTTGGGACATGATATCTCACTAGCATATGTTTATGTTTGTGGTAATGGTAAAGGCAGGGCCTCAGATGTGCACAATATGCTCGAAATAATTACATAAGAGCACCCATATTTTACTACTCAACCTTCAAGATTTTTTGTTCAAAATTTGGAGATATATATAATGCAACACTATCTACTTGCACTCAGAATAGTGTTGGTACCGTCTAGAACTACCTAAACTATATACGATTTACTTGGGAAGCTTTCTTTAGTTCCATTGAATATTTGTTGATATAAGAAAATATAATAACATCTTATATTTGGTCGACATCAATTGTTCGTTTGAAAGTTGTGATTGTCTAAAAATTGCAACCAATTGCTTGTGTTTGTTGTTTATCTTATTCTGGAATATTATATGACTAACGTGTTCATAGTGGTTTTTCAGGGAGCTCTGGAAAGTAACAAGGCAAGGAGCTTTGTGAAAATTCTTTAAAATTAGGAGAAGCTATTTTCATAGATTATATACTTGTGCTGACTATAGTTGTCAGATTATAAAATTTGAGATGTATTAGATTTATCATTTATGTAACAAATTATATAATTGTCCAATCCATTACATACTTTCCAAAAGTAGCTTTTCATTTTTATGTGGTAAAATATTACATTAGCTTCTAAAGATGGTACAACAGCTTGTTTAATATTTCACTAGCTTGTATACAATTGTTAGATTAACTAGTAAAGTGTTATTTACCTTAAGTAAACTATTGAAACCAACAAAAAAGTGGGCCCATATAGTAGGGTCCACATGCCACGTGAGCATGCCACGTTTTCACTATATGTGGGGTCCACATGACACATAGCATAGTGTGAAGCCCTTGTGTGACACATATTGGGTGCCATTTATAAAAAAATTTGTAAGACTCTAAGCTAACTTATATTTATGTTAGGATTGTTTTATGTTACGATAGGTCTCTAGAATTACTCAAACTTGCATGTTATAATGGGTGTAAATATGTTATCTTAGGTACCCTAATGTATTAACAAAAACGTTAACATAAATTTTATGTCAACATAATTTATTTTTGGCCTTTGATAACAATTGAGGGGTCCTATTATAACATTCTTTTTGTTACATATTGATATTTTTGGTGTCGTGGATATTTTTAATTTATTGTCAACAAAAAGATCGAGCAAGGTGTTACACATGTAATTTAACATATGTCCTCAAACTATTTTAGCTAGTTTGCACATCTTTAAATATCTCATCTCTTGTAAGATTCGAGGCCCACTGACATTTCAACTAAAAGCACTCTTCATCCAAATTTATTAAGTAATTTGAATAATTTATTCACGGATTCTTCACAGTTAAAATATTTTTAGAGTATGTATTAATTTGACTTTCTAACCTAAAATATAATTTTAATAAGTCATGTTTCATATATAATTGGTTAGTCTTTCAAACGTAAAATATAATTTTAAAAAGTCATGTATGTTTCATATATAATTGGTTAATCTTTCACACGTAAAATATAATTTTAAAAAGTCGTGTATGTTTCATATATAATTGGTTAGTCTTTCAAACGTAACTCCTTTCTAGCATTTTCGAAATGGTATGGACTTGTTCTACCACCTAAGAAGATTACCATTACATTATAGTATATAACCAATTTTTTGTTGGATCTTACTCACTTTCTAGGTATCCACTTTTTGAATTTCCTCGAACAAAATCATCATCAAGTCCAACTAGGGCAAGATTGACCATGTCTCCACTTGAGTCATCATCACTCCAAGTCATTAGAGCTTTAGCTTTCTTCTTATCCTGGAAGACAATTTGCTGTTTTGACTTCAATTTGTAGCAGTCCCGCTTATAATGTCCTGGCTTTCTACATTCAAAGCATGTCTGATCTTTAGAATCCTTGTTGGGCTTCTTGTTGTTGCAAAATCTGCCTTTATCTCTTTTCAGCTTGTTCTTCTTCTCGATCATCTTTCTGATCTTCCTGGATATTAAAGCTAGTTCCTCGTCTGACTCATCTTCAGATTCCAGTAAGCTATCATTAGTGTGAAGAGCTAATTGCTTCATTTGAGCAACTGGAGCTTGCTTAGAACTTGATTGGCTTTCCTTGATTTTGCTTTCAAATTGTTCCAATTCTGTAAAAACAGCCAATTGATCCATAGTATCTATAGTTGGAGAGGATTCTAGAGCTGTTACCTTTGGTTCATAGATAAATGGCACAACACTAAGTATCTTTATGTTGATTTCCTCTTGTGGGATATGTTTGCCAAGCTGCTTTAAGACATTCAGATTTATCTGGAATCTAGCTTGACTTTCTCGAATAGTTTCTCCGTCTTGAAGCTTGAAATTTCCAAACTCATTCATTAGTTTACTCAATTTCACCTTTCTTAAACTCTTGGATCCTTCATGATACAATCCAGAGTATCCCATATCTCTTTAGCTGATTTGTATGAAGAGACTTTATCACATTCACTAGGACATAACCCATTCATGAGAGAATTCCTAGCCTTTCCATTGAAGCTGTATTTGATTAGTTCAGCCTCTGTGAGATCATCAATGTCTTTCACTTTGCCTTCTTTGTCCTTAAACTCAAAAGGACCCTTCTGAACAACTCTCAAAGCTAGTGGCTCCCTGGATAGATACACTTCCATGCGACCTTTCCACCAGTTATAGTTTTCTGTACCAAGCAAGAGAGGTGCTCGATAATCTGAGGTTCCTTCGGGATATTTGTCAGCCATTTCGATCGAATACTATTCCTGTTACAGAAAGATTAGTATATCAATGCTCTGATACCAACTGAAATTACACCTAGAGGGGGGTGAATAGGTGATTATGGCTAACTAGGATTACTTTTAAATTTTACCCGATAATAGCTTACTGAGATTTTATCAACTGAACTATAATCTGACAATGATAGTAAGCTGAGATGACTAAATGCAATGCAGAAAATAATGTGCAGGAAAGTAAATAGAACACACAAGAATTTTAGCCAAGTTCGACCCCTAAGCCCCTATGGTCTACGTTCTGGTCCCTTACAAACTTGCTAAGAGAATATATTATTGATCAATGAAGGTTACAACTACAAGATACAACAATATATCTCCTTTTATCCCAGCTGCTGATAATGGCTTGCTAAAACCCTGTTTAAGAACCTGCTCTCTAAGTACTATACTACCCCGTAGTACAAACTCCTCTAGCAAGTACCACTAAACCCTTGTTTCCGTAGCCAACTTATCCAGCAACTAATCAATACAATTGAACAATACAAATCAGTGATAAAGTTTACAACTCAAACTATAGACTCTCTCTAAGATAAAACACGTGTATATATTTAGAGCTCGAGAGTATTTTGAAATCAATAAAGATCAGGAGTTGTATGTGTTCTTGCTTGCAAATTCGTCCAACATAAAACTGCAAGAAAACCACTTATATAACCACACATTAACGTTTGAAAATAGCCTCAACAAATTACAACGGCTAGAATCCAATTCTACCGTGTAAGATCGTTGGGATGGTTTTTCCAACGTTCATGTGTACGTTAGATAGAAGAGAAACACAGAAGTCCAACGTTCAGAAAATATCTCTTCTATTTAGTAGAGGATAAAACGTTTTAATTAGAAGATAGGAGAAAGAGTTTGAAAGAGAAACAAACTCCTATCCTTTAGGAAATCAATTTGAATGATTAAAAACATTTTATAAATGAGCTCTCTATATATCATGCACGTTTATTATATTAGAGAAGTCCTTACAACTGATATATATGAAGATCCTATAAAATCTCCATGAAATTCGACTTCCTTGTTGAATCTGGACTGTGCATCTTGGCTTGCTGTTATCCTGACAATCGTGATCATAGCTTGCTGAAATAGATTACTGTCTTATGATAGCTTGCTGTCATGATACTTAAACAGTAATGGCATTAAGCTGTTATATCCTGCAGACATTCTCAAATAACAACATGATGGCTTGTTGTGTTGTGATCATCAAAACTAAGGAGTTACACGATTGATGTATTCTAATTTTTTTAAAAGAACCAAAACACATATAATATTTATGTCAAAATGTAATTTAAATGTATTTCTTATTTTATAAGCTAAAAATAAAATAATCTATTCAAAAATATTTTAAACCAAACTTACACATTTTAATTTTTTTGTAAAAAAATGATACTACATTAACCCAATTAAGAAATGATTTCTTAATTGTTACTTATATTTATTTTTTTACGACATTTGTTGATTGTATTATACATATATATATATAATAATATAATACTTCCATTTTTATTTTATAATATATATTTATAGTTCAGTTTCTTAATTAGTTATCTATTCTGTTTGTTATACTAATTATTAGTTACTATAATAGTATAATAAAATAAATGAAATAAACATATTATAGAATAAATGAAATAAACATATTATACATACACTACACTTCATAGCACCTGCAACCTTTACTCCATTATATCTGGGATACAATAAAAAATAAAAAATATATATTATTTAGATTAATGACTTTAAAATATTTACATATTGTTTTGAATGTACTATATTATGGAAGCATTCAAAATTTAGATAGTTAAAATCTTAAAAAGTTCCTCGTATCACAACCCATAATGGCTTTGATGTAAGAAGGTGCGAGTTTGAATAACTGTGGTGTACGTGGATGATTTGATATTGATTTTTTTATAAATTATTTATCTCTCGTCTATTAATTTTTTTGTTATTATATAATTTAAGTTATTAAAAATATTTTTGGAAGTGTTTGGTTTCCGACAAAAGAGGCAAGAAAAAAGTTGAGTGTGATTAGAAATTATGTTGGATAATAATTCATAGAGTTCGTAGTTATATTAGTTACATTATTTATTTATTTTTCATTGAATAATATTTTTTACTTTATTTTGGAAGATATTAACATAGTTTTTCCGAATGTTTTAACGAAATCAACCAATATTTTGCTTATAATAGTATAATATAGATAGATTAATTAGTTTGTTATATTATAATTTAAATTACTAAAATTAGTTTTGAAAGGATTTGGTTGCCTACAAAAAAGTAAGAAACAAGTTGAGTGATATTAAGAATTAAGTTTGATAATAATTCATAGAGTTTGTAGTTATGTTAGATACATGATTTAATTTTTTAATTTAATTATATTTTTTAAACTTTATTTTTGAAAGGTGTTAACATATTTTTAAAGAAGGTTAACAACGGACTAAAGAAACCATGTTTGGCTTATAATAATATAGTATATATATATATATTGAGCCAATAATATGTATATTTATTTATTTTGAGCAAATTATAATTTTCTTTTTGATCCAATAATTCTAATATATATATATATATTTTTTACATACTTTTTATTCTACTAGTTAAAATGTAATTCCACATTCTTTGGGACATGATATCTCACTAGCATATGTTTATGTTTGTGGTAATGGTAAAGGCAGGGCCTCAGATGTGCACAATATGCTCGAAATAATTACATAAGAGCACCCATATTTTACTACTCAACCTTCAAGATTTTTTGTTCAAAATTTGGAGATATATATAATGCAACACTATCTACTTGCACTCAGAATAGTGTTGGTACCGTCTAGAACTACCTAAACTATATACGATTTACTTGGGAAGCTTTCTTTAGTTCCATTGAATATTTGTTGATATAAGAAAATATAATAACATCTTATATTTGGTCGACATCAATTGTTCGTTTGAAAGTTGTGATTGTCTAAAAATTGCAACCAATTGCTTGTGTTTGTTGTTTATCTTATTCTGGAATATTATATGACTAACGTGTTCATAGTGGTTTTTCAGGGAGCTCTGGAAAGTAACAAGGCAAGGAGCTTTGTGAAAATTCTCTAAAATTAGGAGAAGCTATTTTCATAGATTATATACTTGTGCTGACTATAGTTGTCAGATTATAAAATTTGAGATGTATTAGATTTATCATTTATGTAACATATTATATAATTGTCCAATCCATTACATACTTTCCAAAAGTAGCTTTTCATTTTTATGTGGTAAAATATTACATTAGCTTCTAAAGATGGTACAACAGCTTGTTTAATATTTCACTAGCTTGTATACAATTGTTAGATTAACTAGTAAAGTGTTATTTACCTTAAGTAAACTATTGAAACCAACAAAAAAGTGGGCCCATATAGTAGGGTCCACATGCCACGTGAGCATGCCACGTTTTCACTATATGTGGGGTCCACATGACACATAGCATAGTGTGGAGCCCTTGTGTGACACATATTGGGTGCCATTTATAAAAAAATTTGTAAGACTCTAAGCTAACTTATATTTATGTTAGGATTGTTTTATGTTACGATAGGTCTCTAGAATTACTCAAACTTGCATGTTATAATGGGTGTAAATATGTTATCTTAGGTACCCTAATGTATTAACAAAAATGTTAACATAAATTTTATGTCAACATAATTTATTTTTGGCCTTTGATAACAATTGAGGGGTCCTATTATAACATTCTTTTTGTTACATATTGATATTTTTGGTTTCGTGGATATTTTTAATTTATTGTCAACAAAAAGATCGAGCAAGGTGTTACACATGTAATTTAACATATGTCCTCAAACTATTTTAGCTAGTTTGCACATCTTTAAATATCTCATCTCTTGTAAGATTCGAGGCCCACTGACATTTCAACTAAAAGCACTCTTCATCCAAATTTATTAAGTAATTTGAATAATTTATTCACGGATTCTTCACAGTTAAAATATTTTTAGAGTATGTATTAATTTGACTTTCTAACCTAAAATATAATTTTAATAAGTCATGTTTCATATATAATTGGTTCGTCTTTCAAACGTAAAATATAATTTTAAAAAGTCATGTATGTTTCATATATAATTGGTTAATCTTTCACACGTAAAATATAATTTTAAAAAGTCGTGTATGTTTCATATATAATTGGTTAGTCTTTCAAACGTAACTCCTTTCTAGCATTTTCGAAATGGTATGGACTTGTTCTACCACCTAAGAAGATTACCATTACATTATAGTATATAACCAATTTTTTATTGGATCTTACTCACTTCCATATTATATTTATGGTTTTAGAATTTTTGGGGAGGGATGGGATGGTGCAGTTTTTAAATTTATGACTATTTGTACTCATATTATTATGTTATCCATTTAAATTGAAGTGCTTTAAGTTTATATTTAGTACTTATACATATTTGATAAAAATTTGTAGGTTTTATGAGCAAATTATCAGTTGGTCAATTTAAGATCAAAATTGTATAATAGCATTTGGTAGATTATTGCTCTAACATTGTAATTGTTTCGAAAATTTAACAAGCTTTGGAGATATTTCAACATTGTACATAAGGTTAATGAAATTATTTATTTTCCAAGATATTATATGTGAGTTCAACCCAGTCATCATGATTTCGTAGCAATGTCTTGCAAATCACTTACGATGAACTTATAGAAAATCACTCACACTTAAAAAGACCAACTTAGAGTATACAAGAATCCATGGCCAGCCTATGATAGCTTTCTCACAAGTATTAGGTACTTGATGGTCGCGATGTTTTCGCTTCTACTAGGGCCGATTCCACATTACATTTTAAATTGGTCGTTGCACTAAAATCTTATATAACATAACAATGATAGATGGACTGATTTATTAGTTTTAATGATAGACGAATAGATTTATTGAAGTCTCTTTTAAATTTTTTACACATGTATTATATTTTTTGGGGTTCTATAAAATGTGTAGTTTTCTTGTATTTCCTCCCACCTCTCCCCCGATAGAAGTCTCATTCGCATTGGTATGCAAAGTTCGTGTAGTTAAAATGAGAAACATGGGGAATATCAGGTCTACTTGTCCTAATCCTGGTTGTATATTAACTTTTCGGTAAAGACCACCATTGAGTTAAAATGAAAGGCTTGGCTATGATTATATCAGATGAATCCATCACCTCTATTTAGTGCCTTACCCATTCTTGGTAGAGTCAACAGTATCAAAAGCTTTTTCAAAGTCCAGTTTAGTAACATTACTCTAGATTGCCCTACTTAAATATTGTGAAGCACCGCATTTGTGATGAGGATTATATTTGTGATATGCATAACTTTTACAAACATTGTTGGCTTAGTTGCTACGAGTTTGGGCAACACAAATTTCAACCTGTTGGCCAATAGTTTGAGTATTATTCAAACTTTTACTTGGTAGGTTTACGTAGTAGGTCACTATGCATATCTTATGGTTTTGTATCATTCCTCACTTCGTGCTGAGGAATTTCACTAATACTACTTCTCCCCAATGTTAAAGTACTTTATGCCGGATTGTTAGATTCCAGGATTTATGACTTATGAGTAATCAGCTTATGAGTCCAAATTCTTCCACCTTTATTCCTAATAATAGTTTTCCATTATCCTGGTAGGTCCAATTGTAACTTATTTGCCATAACAATATATTCCTCTGCTGCCCACCATTAAGTATTATATTTTTTGATTAGTATAATTTGTTATGCTTATGCAAGCACCGTTCAAAAAGATGGGAAGCTCGAATCTACAAAGGAAAGAAATATAGTTACTTGGAAAGCTACGGTAAGAACAATGTATATGATTTCTTATTTGCTAAAAATATTTAATTTACTAGATCATTAAATTTGTGCTAGTAATGGTCATTATAAATGGTATAAGTGTAGTACTTATACCCCTGTACACGCTCACTTTTTATGTATTTGAAGACAAGAAGAACGTAAAACTCAGCTTATTTATTATTCATTCAAGCATTTTAGACTATGTAAAACTGGAATAGAAAGTAACCTAAAATATAAGAACTACATGAACCAGACTCCCTCCTCTACTTCACTACTGTTATTTCCTCCTAAGGACACGCTCCTACTAACTGACTAAATCCAATCTGCTACACAATAACTAGCAACTATATTTATTTAAACATGTTTAGATTAAATAATTCAATAAATTCCCCCCTAATCTAAATAGGGACCAACTCATGCCTACTTGTTCTCTACTGCTGCAATATCCTCAACTCCAATCAGTTTCTTCATTTTTTGAATTTAGTTTTTCCCAACACCTTGGTCAAGATATATGCCCTTTGCTCCTACGTGGCCACGTACTTAATAACCAATTCCCCGCACTCAATACATTCTCATATGAAATGGAACCTAACGTCGATATGTTTGCTCCTCCCGTGCATAACATAATTTTTCATCAACTCAATGGCTGATCGATTGTCCACAGAAAGAACCACTATTCCAATCTGCTGTCCCATTTTTTGACTTACCAATCCTCGAAGCAAAATACTTTGACAAGCTACAATGATTGTTGCCATATATTCAGCCTCACAAGATGATAATGTTATAACTCTCTTTTTCTGAGACGCCCATAACACCAAATTACCATTCAAGTAGAAACACATCCCTCCTGTGCTACGTCTGTCTATTACGTCTCCAACCAGATCACTATCCGAGAACCTGATTATCGCTTTCTTATTCTCATCTCTAGTGTATACCAGTCCGTGATCTACTGTACCACTTATGTATCTTAATATATAATTCACAGCCTGTTGATGCTTGATTGTTGGACGCTCTATAAATCTACTACCAACACCTACGGCATATGAAATATCAGGTCTTGTGTGTGTTAAATATCTTAAACTCCCAACAATGCACCCGTACTCAGTAGCGTTTATAGTCTTCCCAGTCTCATCCCCGTCCATCTACAATATCTACTCCATTAGAAACCTTGACAAGTTACAGTTCTGCATACCCGATTTCTTAAACTTATTGATTTTATCAATATTAGACCCAGCCACTAGCAAATCATCAACATACACCCTGACTATCAATACACTCTCCTTCGTACTCTTGGTATATAAAGCTTGCTCGTGTAAGCACTTTTTGAAACCCAGGCCTTTCAAACACTTATTCAATTTAGCATTCCATGCTCTAGAGGCTTGGCGTAGTCCATATAATGCCTTCAATAATTTATACACCTTGTGCTCTTGTTCTTCTATTGTGAAACCTTCAGGTTGAACTATGTACACCTATTCGATTAAGTCTCCATTCAAAAATGCTGACTTAACATCGAGATGATGTACTTCCCAATTTTCTTTTGCTAAAAGTTATGGCGCCCTCCAACTCCGAGTTAGAAGTTTGGGGTCCACACACAAACACCTTATTTATAACCTGCCTATAACAATAAAGATAAAATAACATGTTATGACCCTACTTACCAACTACCATGGACCGCAACAGGTTAAAGTATGTACACAAGCCACATACATAGACTTTATATTCCAACTATTCAAACTCAAAACTGAATATTAAACATTATTACAAACTTTTACAAACTTAAACTATCTCAAAAGCTGTTAGCTAGCTTAAATCGATCAACCTGGACCCCTAGCTCTCGCACTGGATTGAGGATCTTCGCTACCAACTGGTTCCTTCTTAACTGGAAAAGAACATAAACAACATCGCACAAATGAGCTAACTAGCTCAGCAAGTCACAATGACAAGACTGAGAATAATGATCATCAAGTGAAAAGAGTTAAGGTATCAAGTGAATAATAATTAATGATTTAGAATTGGATCTTATATTTTTATTTTAAAAACCAAGGTTAGGCTACTGATCAGCCATACACTAACCCCAAGCAAGTCACACAGCTCTGCTCTAATTACTGGATCCAAGGCACACATTGGCCTAACTTGAACCACCAATCTGGCATGACCATGAATCTGGTCCACAATTTTATAAACTATCCAATTGTAACATATTAACAGAATAAATAATGTAAAACAGTAAACAAAATCATAAGCAACATTGGATGTCCAATAATGAGATGGTTTCAATCTTCACAAATGAAATATGGCTAGCAAATGGTGAAAAAAATGGATAACAAAAGAATCATAGTTCAAAGGTTATAAGGATTTGGTATTTCAGAGTGTAAGGTACAAGGGTTTGAATATGTAAGCAATCTGATTCAGTGTTTGGTATTTAGTCTGCATGTATTTTTGGAGTAGTATCATATATCTATGGTTCGTATTCGGGGATTTAACAATCAATGGTTCAGAAAGAGTAAGGTTTACGGCTCAAAGATCAATAGCTGGAATCAAGGTTTAGGGTTCAGTGCTTCAAAGCACTTACAATATAAAACAAGACTATCAATCAACTATAATATATCTCGAGAAAGTTCAGAATACTTGTGTGATATTAGCTTGCTATACTTCTCTAACTTCCAGTCACAATCTCCTACTCCTCGACTATCTGTTTCTCTTTCCTACGCCTTGCCTCTTCTGCTCATATTGTTAGTGTAGGTGCCCTAGAGGCAATACATTATTCTTTTATCTTTATGTCAGTTGATCATTCAATAAATGTATTTATTATGACCTTAATTACTGCGATATTTTGTTAGCATAATAAATGTCCTTAGAATCATGATACAAATTGTATAGTTTAAGTACATGACTTGAACTTGAGATTATATAATATATCATATTCTTAAAGGTCCCTAGTCGAGTATTATTATATAGGACAATAATAATACATAGATAGACTAGTATGTTGTTTGACAAGATAACCACATCTCATTGGTTATAAGTATGGGGATACTGAAGTCAATACATAGGTACATGTGAGAGTACATGGTACTGGACAGACCCACAGTGAGATTCTTCATATTTAATAAAGTCATAAGAAAGACTCACAGTGATAATGGTGTAACGATCCTTTGACTTGAAATCATTATATTTCTATACGAGGATTAATATACTTTGACTACATTAAAAGTTACTTTTGATCGGGTGATGATAAAAGTGGACATCGGGTATATCATGAGTCGTATGAGAAATATGAATGATAGATAAAGGATTTAACCCTCCTATAATTAGGAGAGATATTATTGGCCTCTTGATTGAGTGAGATTATAAAAGCATGGCCATGCTCAAATAATGATTTGTTTCAATAATCTACTCATGCATCAAGTAAACCCAGATTAAATGTTGAAGAGGATGACTAAATACATGCCTCGAGTTTAATCTATAATATGTATGGTTAAAGGGATTATATTACACGGAAAAACATTAATCACGAAAGGTTTTATCTAATCACGATTTAATTATTGTTTAATTGGGTAACAATGATGTATTACTAGATACCGCTCATTGTTTATAATTTTATTAGAGAATAAAATTATTGCCAATTAAATAATAGCCTATAGGGTCGCACAAATAGAGCACTTAATGGAATAGTTAATTTAAATTATGGATTTAAATTAATTGATGATTATTTGAATTTTATTATAATTAAGTAAGACTTAATTGAGATAATATAAATTCGAATTAAAAGGAATGTTTTTGCCCATAATAATTAAGTATGACTTAGTTATTAATTAAATAATAGAAATTCGTTTTTATTATTTAATCCAATACCTACTAGGGTTGGGCTTTGCTATTATGGGCCTTTTTAATCAGTCATTATAAATAGATAATGAGAGGTTAAAGAGGCTTGAACGTTTTTTTATTAAAAAAACCCTAGCAGCAAAGAGAGGCAGAGGCAATTCAGATCGTCAAGAAGGAGGCTAGTACATCCATTCCGTAGTCAAGTTCGTGAGACGTTCTTGAAGGTGCTCGTGTGGATACCATAGAGGTGTTTCTCCGAGAGGTAGACACAAAGCGTGATAGCTAGGATCTCCGTTGAGTTCGTAAAAGTTAATCTCTTGAAAGGTATGATTCGTTATCTCCATAATCTGCCCATAATTATACATGGATCCTGTTTTTGGGTTTCGAATTTTTGTTTTATTTACGTTTATCCGCTGCGTTTTATGCCTTCGGAACCCAACAATGGTATCAGAGCTACGTGTATAAGGGGCTGATTTGGTTACGTGTTTACTGTATTTTTACAAGTATGCATGTGTGATGAGTCTGCCATGATAACAGTTATGTTATATGAGTCTGCCATGATAACAGTTATGTTATATGAATGATATGATGAATCTGTTAATGATCTATATGATGATACTAGTATGTTTAAGATCTGCCATAACTCATATGTATGCGATCTCTTAAAATATGTATACTGATACACGTTTTTGGTAACTGGGATATGGATCGTGTGTATACTGATACATGCTTCTGGAATAGTATTCTGATACATGTTTTTCTAGTATTCTGATACTTGATTTTGCAAAAATTTCTAGGTCGAACCGCGTGGTTAGGGTTTCGTTTTTAATTTGTGCTTATGACATATGCTTTACTTATTTATTATTCTTGATTGGATCATGATAAGTGATAAATAGTATGTCATCTTTATATGATCTATCATGTTCTTTAATGGTTACTGAGCATGGTGCATAGTTATGGCCTTAAGACCTTAGTTGTAATGGTTTATTCTTTTGGTTTGTAATAAATACGACTTGCATGTCGTTTTCTATTTGTAGTTGTTTTATCCTGAATGTAACTAGAGTTCTTTTGTAAGTTCATTAGTATAATTCTTAATGTAACATCCTAGAAGGACAAGGGAAAGAGGAGGCATCCTATGGAGGCCAAGGAGACAATGGAAGCAATAGAGAAGACATATGTAATAGTTATTTTTACACCATAGATTGACCTTGATCTTTTCATTAGCCTGAAAAGATCACATAGGATTGGGCCATAACTATTGCACGTTTACTTTACGTACTTTTCATATGATGTATAAATAGTATGTGTAGAGTAGAAAAATGCATGTTTTAATTAGATTAATGATGTATGTATGTATTAGATACATCACCCATGCCATGCCTTTAAACAAGATAAAATCTGTAACGACTCAAGATTTAAAATTAACAAACGATCATGAGATTCTCGTGTTTATGAAACACGGAATAAAATACGAATTTTCTTTATTTCTGACATGGGGCGATTTTGTCAACAACGGGTTCATAGAACTTGTAAGGCTGTGGGTTTTAAGCGAGACCGATGTGACTCCTCCACTACCTGGAAATCAAACCATTGACGAGTATTGATTTGAAGTATTTTATTCAAGGAAAAATTGGGAATCTCTTTATGATGGGATCATGATCGTTCTAAATTAAAATCCCTAAGTAAAAATATTAAGTTTTAATCAGATGCTTTCCAATGAATGAACACTCATTAAATCCTAGATCGATAAGGGGAAGGGCTGTCAGTGGCAGGGGACTCCTATCTATCATGGTGAAATGCGACGAATATAAACGGTTATATTCGGACGTTGTATCATTGGGTCTAACTTAACTGAGTCATCATAATAAGGTGAATATAAACGGTTATATTCAACTATTATGAACTTAGAAGCATAGAGTTTGGTTAAAAATCTATTAGATAGATAAGATCAATTGTTGTTCACCAAATTATCCAAGAATTATATATGATATAATTGACAACTGTTGTCTACCTAAATAATCATGTTTTAAGGATACCAGTGGTTGACTTAGAACATGACGAAATATGGATCTTGGCTCACTAGAAAGATTTATGGGATATACTTTCCGAATTAATAGTTAGGGCTATTAATTTGATAAAAAAAAATAGTGGGAGATATATTACGAATATATCATAATCATATGAACATAAAATTTTAACTCAGACAATCTAATGTTTATTTTGCGCTTTTATTATTGTAGATACTGAGTAATGGCAAACAACACAAACACACTATCCGTACGTTCAGTCCTTGAGAAGGACAAGCTGACAGGAGGAAACAACTTCCTAGACTGGCAGAGGAATTTGAGGATTGTCCTCAGGCAGGAGCGCAAGCTTCATGTCATTGATATTCCTCCTCCAGGCCCCCTTCCTGAGGGTGCTACTGCTGATGAACGAGCAGCACGCACAAAGGATGAGAATGATGCAAATGATGTTGCATGTCTTATGTTGGCAACTATGAGTGCTGAGCTTCAAAGACAACATGTGCATATGGATGCATATACTATCAATGAGCACTTGCAAAGCATGTTTGCAAGCCAAACTCGTCAAGAAAGGTTCAACACGAGTAAGTCACTTTTTAATTGCAAACAAGGGGTGAGTGAACCAGTTGGCCCACATGTTCTGAAGATGATTGGTTACATTGAGTACCTTGAAACTTTGGGTTTCCCGATTGGTCCGGAAACTGGTATTGACCTAATCATGAATTCTTTGAACAACAAATTCACTCAGTTTGTTGTGAACTACAATATGAATGAATTTGACAAAACACCTACTGAATTGTTGCATATGTTGAGAACATATGAGACCAACATGAAGACAGCTGAACCTGCTCCCATACTGATGGTGGGAAATAAAGGTAAGGCCAAAGGGAAGGGAAAATGGAAGGGTAAGAAGAAGATTGGATCTGATTCTACAACCAAGCCAAAGTCAGGTCCCAAACAGGCTTTAAAGCCTAAAGGTGGTGTGGCCAAGGGTGAATGTCACTATTGTAAGAAAGATGGTCACTGGAAGAGAAACTGTCCAATTTACTTGGAGGATCTGAAGAAAAAGAAAGCAGTTCAGATTTCTGGATCAGGTATTTATGTTATAGAAGTCAATTTGTCTATTTCTACATCCTGGGTATTTGATACTGGATGTGCTTCTCACATTTGTATAAATGTGCAGGGCCTGCAGAGAAGTAGAACTCTGGCTAAGGGAGAAGTGGACCTAAGAGTAGGCAATGGAGCAAAAGTTGCTGCTTTAGCTGTAGGGACTTATTATTTATCTATGCCCTCTGGGCTTGTTTTAGAACTAGAAGACTGTTTTTACGTGCCTGCGATTCGCAGAAACATTATTTCTGTTTCTTGTTTGGACAAGAAAGGTTTTTCGTTTACAATAAAGAACAACAGTTGCTCTTTTGCTTTGAATGATTTAACCTATGGTGTTGCGCGTTTATTTAATGGTTTATATGTTCTTGATTTAGATAACCCTGTCTGTAATATAGAAAACAAACGACTTAAAATAAATGACTCAAATCAAACATACCTCTGGCATTGTCGTCTAGGCCACATAAATGAGAAACGCATATCCAAATTACATAAGGATGGATACTTGGATAAGTTTGATTTTGAATCATACCAAGAATGCGAATCTTGTTTGCTTGGTAAGATGACTAAAGCCCCTTTCACTGTTAAGGGTCAAAGGGCCACTAAACGTCTGGAGCTAATACATAGTGATGTATGTGGCCCAATGCGTGTAATGGCTAGAGGAGGCTACTACTACTTCATAACATTTACTGATGATTTCAGTAGATATGGATATGTATATCTTATGAAGAACAAATCCGATTCTTTTGAAAAATTTAAAGAATACAAGGTTGAAGTAGAGAAGCAAATTGGCGGAGATGCAAGTATTAAGATCTTACGATCCGATCGTGGGGGTGAATACTTAAGCACCGAATTTAGAGAGTATTTGAAAGAGTGTGGTATTGTATCGCAACTCACTCCGCCAGGAACACCTCAATGGAATGGAGTTTCAGAGAGGAGAAATCGCACCTTGTTGGACATGGTGCGATCGATGATGAGTCATGCAGATCTTCCAATTAGTTTCTGGGGTTACGCTCTAGAAACAGCGGCTTTCACACTTAACCGTGTTCCTACTAAGAAGGTTCAAAAGACTCCATATGAGATATGGAAAGAGAAACGGTCAGGCATGAACTTTATGAAAGTTTGGGGATGTAAGGCATTTGTGAAACGTCAAGAATCTGACAAGCTTGGACCTAAATCCGAAGAGTGCATTTTTGTAGGATACCCTAATGAAACAAAGGCGTATTATTTTTATAGTCCTTCTGAGCAGAAAGTGTTTATTGCTCGAGATGCTGTCTTCATGGAAAGAGATTTTGTTTCCAAAAGAAACAGTGGGAGAACTATAGATCTCGATGAAGATCGAGAACCGCAAAATAGCATTGAACCTGAAGTGGAACAAGAGCAGAATAATGATAATGCTCAACAAACACAGGTTGTTCGTAGATCTGGTAGATTTCGCCATGAGCCAGAGAGATATGGATTTCTCATGACTCAGTGTGGTGATTTGATGCTCATAGATGAAGATGAGCCTCTCACATACCAAGATGCTATGAACAGTCCAGACTCTAAGAGATGGCTTGAAGCCATGAAATCCGAGATAGATTCCATGTACGAAAACCAAGTATGGACTTTGGTTGATCCACCTGAAGGGGTAAAACCCATAGGGTGCAAATGGGTTATTAAGAAGAAAAAGGGCATGGATGGAAATGTTCAGACCTATAAAGCTAGGCTGGTTGCAAAAGGTTTCAAACAAATTCATGGTATTGACTATGATGAAACTTTCTCACCAGTGGCTATGGTCAAGTCTATAAGGATTTTACTTGCCATTGCAGCATTCCATGATTATGAAATCTGGCAAATGGATGTCAAAACAGCCTTCCTTAATGGAAGCCTTGAAGAGGATGTGTACATGACACAACCTGAGGGTTTTGTCGATCCAAGGAATGCTGGCAAGGTATGTAAATTGCGTCGATCCATTTATGGATTGAAGCAATCCTCTAGGAGATGGAATATCCGTTTTGATGAAATAGTCATAGAGTATGGCTTTGTTCAAAACGAAGATGAACCGTGTGTTTACAAGAAGGTTAATGGGAGCTATGTGGCATTCATAGTACTATATGTTGATGATATACTACTAATGGGGAATGACATACCTTCTCTAAAGGCTGTTAAGACGTGGTTAGGGAGCAATTTCTCCATTAAAGACTTAGGAGAGGCATCCTACATTCTAGGAATGAGGATCTATAGAGAAAGATCTAGAAGGATGATCGGTCTAAGTCAGAGCACATACATTGATAAGGTTTTGCATCGTTTTGGAATGCAAAATGCAAAAAGGGGATATGTCCCTGTGTCTCAAGGGATAACGATCTCTAAGGACCAATGTCCGAAATCATTGGATGAGAAGGACCACATGAATAAAGTTCCATATGCTTCAGCAATTGGATCTATCATGTATGCAATGGTATGTACTCGCCCAGATGTCTCGTATGCTTTGAGCATGACGAGCAGATACCAGTCTAATCCGGGTGAAGGTCACTGGACGGCAGTTAAGAATATTCTTAAGTACCTGAAAAGAACTAAAGATTCATTCTTGGTGTATGGAGGAGAAGAGAAACTCGTTGTAAAAGGTTACACCGATGCAAGTTTCCAAACAGACAGAGATGATACTGTATCACAGTCTGGTTTTGTGTTTTGTCTAAACGGAGGTGCTGTAAGCTGGAAGAGTTCAAAGCAAGAAACAGTAGCTGATTCTACAATGGAGGCTGAGTACATTGCAGCTTGTGAAGCAGCTAAGGAGGCCGTTTGGATTCGAAAGTTCATTTCTGTTTTGGGAGTGGTTCCATCGATCGCAGATCCCATTGATCTATACTGCGATAATAATGGAGCCATTGCACAGGCTAAAGAACCTAGATCACACTCCCGGGCTAAACATATACTCAGGAGATTTCACCTTATTCGAGAGATTAATGAAAGGGGTGATATACACATATGTAAAGTGCACACAAATGATAACATTGCAGACCCACTGACCAAAGGCTTGTCGCAGCAGAAGCACGATGGTCACACTAGTTCCATGGGTATTAGATATATGGGTGATTGGCTCTAGTGCAAGTGGGAGATTGTTAGTGTAGGTGCCCTAGAGGCAATACATTATTCTTTTATCTTTATGTCAGTTGATCATTCAATAAATGTATTTATTATGACCTTAATTACTGCGATATTTTGTTAGCATAATAAATGTCCTTAGAATCATGATACAAATTGTATAGTTTAAGTACATGACTTGAACTTGAGATTATATAATATATCATATTCTTAAAGGTCCCTAGTCGAGTATTATTATATAGGACAATAATAATACATAGATAGACTAGTATGTTGTTTGACAAGATAACCACATCTCATTGGTTATAAGTATGGGGATACTGAAGTCAATACATAGGTACATGTGAGAGTACATGGTACTGGACAGACCCACAGTGAGATTCTTCATATTTAATAAAGTCATAAGAAAGACTCACAGTGATAATGGTGTAACGATCCTTTGACTTGAAATCATTATATTTCTATACGAGGATTAATATACTTTGACTACATTAAAAGTTACTTTTGATCGGGTGATGATAAAAGTGGACATCGGGTATATCATGAGTCGTATGAGAAATATGAATGATAGATAAAGGATTTAACCCTCCTATAATTAGGAGAGATATTATTGGCCTCTTGATTGAGTGAGATTATAAAAGCATGGCCATGCTCAAATAATGATTTGTTTCAATAATCTACTCATGCATCAAGTAAACCCAGATTAAATGTTGAAGAGGATGACTAAATACATGCCTCGAGTTTAATCTATAATATGTATGGTTAAAGGGATTATATTACACGGAAAAACATTAATCACGAAAGGTTTTATCTAATCACGATTTAATTATTGTTTAATTGGGTAACAATGATGTATTACTAGATACCGCTCATTGTTTATAATTTTATTAGAGAATAAAATTATTGCCAATTAAATAATAGCCTATAGGGTCGCACAAATAGAGCACTTAATGGAATAGTTAATTTAAATTATGGATTTAAATTAATTGATGATTATTTGAATTTTATTATAATTAAGTAAGACTTAATTGAGATAATATAAATTCGAATTAAAAGGAATGTTTTTGCCCATAATAATTAAGTATGACTTAGTTATTAATTAAATAATAGAAATTCGTTTTTATTATTTAATCCAATACCTACTAGGGTTGGGCTTTGCTATTATGGGCCTTTTTAATCAGTCATTATAAATAGATAATGAGAGGTTAAAGAGGCTTGAACGTTTTTTTATTAAAAAAAACCCTAGCAGCAAAGAGAGGCAGAGGCAATTCAGATCGTCAAGAAGGAGGCTAGTACATCCATTCCGTAGTCAAGTTCGTGAGACGTTCTTGAAGGTGCTCGTGTGGATACCATAGAGGTGTTTCTCCGAGAGGTAGACACAAAGCGTGATAGCTAGGATCTCCGTTGAGTTCGTAAAAGTTAATCTCTTGAAAGGTATGATTCGTTATCTCCATAATCTGCCCATAATTATACATGGATCCTGTTTTTGGGTTTCGAATTTTTGTTTTATTTACGTTTATCCGCTGCGTTTTATGCCTTCGGAACCCAACACATATATCATAAACATCTATCAATACTCAACTCATACGATTTTATTTGATATACACTTCTATCTACCCTTCATTTTATCCAAATCCGATTAACGGATCGAAAGTTATGTTATAAACAAGTAAAGACCGAACATATAGACCGACCGTCAAACAAACAAGTCATATATAGCCCATAGAACGTCAAACAATCAATGACTTTCAATTTAAAGAGAAGTCTCGGGTCATAAACAGGCGTTCGGATATTTAGTATGAATTTTAAAATATTTTTCGGAATTAAAACGAGTCGTTGGATTAATTTTAAAGCAATAAACAAGGTTCGGTTGGCCAAATCTGGCTTCAAAATAATTTTATAATAATTATCGAGCCTTGAAAATAATTTAAAATAATATTTTAAAGCTCGAAACTATTTTTTGGAATTTTTAAATCATTTTTAAATAATTAGATCTAATTAAATAATTAATTAAAATCAATTAATAATTAATTAAATCAATTACTTTTTGAATTAATTGACCAATTAATCAATTAATTATTAACTAAAATTAATTAACTAATTAATTCAGATTTATTTTTGAATTAAAAATAATTTTTGGAATTAAAATAATATTTTTTTTGGAAATTTCAGAAATTAAAAATGAATTTTTATAATTAAAATAAATAGAAAATATGATTTTTAAATAATTTAGAAATAGGAATCCTAAATTTGCAAGTTTTGGAGAGTTCAAGGACTGAACTTCATCTTCTTCAAAAGTTCGGGGGCCTGTTTGCAATTTTGCAAATCCCCGGCGTCGACTCACTGGAGTGTGGCCGGAGAACACGATTCCGGCCACCTCAGGCCACCAAATTGTCCAGAATTAAACTACAGGCTACCAGCAACTTGTATATGCAATCAAAACACACAACCCTTTCGAGAATTGGCCGGAAATAGCTCAAGAAACTCTCCGATTTCCGGTGACCCAACCTAAACTTCAAAACACAACTCCGTTCAAACCATGAATCGTCTGTTAATGAGCTATACACCAATCGATTTCAAATTTTATGAGGAACAAAACCCACTATATTTCAACATCTAATAACCCCTAGAACTAAAAGCCCTATATTTCAATTAAGAACAATCATACGGGTTATAAACCCTAATTTTAAAATTCAAAAATTAATTTCAATTTTTAACATGTTATTGAACTCCAAATCAGTCATATGACATATGAAAATCATCAGGAAAACAAGCTCTACAACATGCAATCATCAAATTATTCAAACAATCATCCAAACAAAAGTCCATATTTTTAATCAAAATAATTCGAAAATAAATAAAATTACCGAAAATAAACCTTTGACTCTGCAGTGAAACAAGTTCTGGAATCTGAAAGTACACTCCAAATCATTCGTTTTGGTTACCACAGCTTTCCAAACGGATTTCAATAACACCTTGAAATTGTAGTTTGATTCTCAGAAGGTTTTATGAAATTAGGGTTTTTCTCTGGAAAATTCTATAATTTCTGTTTGCAAATGATTTTCGTTACGAAATAAAATACGGTAAAGGCTATTTATAATTACGGAAAATTAGTATTCCGTTGGATCATTCCTGATATAAAATGGTACTTTTATTTATAAAAACAGATCTAAACAAGACCTGTTTTCGGGATAATTATCCAAATCAGTACATTTTATATTGCGGTCTTGGTCTCAGCGCCTGGTTACACGTATTACGGGGTAATAATTTTAATAATTTATTAAAAAGATCATGTTTATCGAAAATACGAGTTTTATTGATTTACCGAAATGAATAATGTATCGAAAATATTATGCCGGGACCCGCACAGGACAAACCGTACGCTGGATCGAAAAAGTCAAAACATGGAAAATGCTCGAAATATTGCAATTAGGTTAGGAAGGAGTTCTCAGAAGAGTTTCGGGTTATAAAAATGTAAGAACGGATGACGTCGGCTCGACCCTGATTGTATAAAATAGTTTATAAATACTCGGAAAAAGAATTTATAAAATCCATATATTTCCTAAAAAATCATAAATTAACATAAAAATAAATAGGAAGATATGGCAATTATTTATATTTTATTTTGGACATATAAAAATTAAAATACTCAATTTATATAATTTTTAAACATCCAAACACATTTACCACTTAACAAATACTTCACACAATAAACACGAAATATGCATAATATTTATTTATTAGCAAAAATAATTACACGATATATCCCAGATATTACATCCTTCCTCCCTTAAAAGGATTATGTCCTCATAATCTCCTAAGGATTCTTTAACCTTTGGGTTTCTCCACAGTACTCTCACTAACTTTATCACTTTATTCGTTAACACTTTATCTCTTTCTTCTAGAATCTCTATCGGACTCTCTACATATGATAAATCTGTTTGAAGCTCTATTCGCTCGTATTCGATTACATGACTGGAGTCTGGATTATACTTCTTAAGCATCGATACGTGAAAAACATTGTAAATGTGCTCCATGTGCCGAGGTAATGCCAACTCGTAAGCTACTTTACCAACACGCTTTAGAATCTCAAAAGGTCCGACATATCTAGGGCTCAGTTTTCCTTTCTTCCCGAATCTTGTCAATCCTTTCCACAGCGATACTTTCAGTAATACCATATTTCCTTCTTCGAATTCTATATATTTTCTTGATTGATATGCATACTTCCTTTGACGGTCTTATGCTGCTATCAATCTCTTCTGGATAACTTCAATAACTTCTTTCGTCCGTTGCACTAATTCAGATCCAAGTATTTTGCGTTCTCCTACTTTGTCCCAATATACAGGAGATCGACATTTGCGTCCATAAAGAGCTTCATAGGGTGGCATCCCAATACTAGCGTGATAACTTTTGTTGTAAGCAAATTCTACCAAGAGTAAATGCTCGTCCCAACTTCCTTTGAAATCAATGGCACAAACACGTAACATGTCTTCGATTGTCTGGATTGTTCTTTCACTCTGGCCATCCGTCTGGGGATGGTAAGCCGTACTCATATTCAGTCTCGTTCCCAAACATTTTTGAAAACTTTTCCAAAATCTCAAATTAAATCTCGGATCTCGATCGGATACGATAGACAAGAACTCCATGACGAACTACGATTTCTTTCAGGTACATATGGACTAACTTATCTAGTGAGAATCTTTCATTTATAGGCAGAAAATAGCTGACTTGGTAAGTCTGTCCACTATAACCCAAATGGCATCATGATTAGCTTTTGTCCTTCATAATCCAACTATGAAATCCATGGCAATATGCTCCCACTTCCATTCTGGAATCTCTAATGGTTGCAATAATCCACTTGGTCTCTGGTGCTCTACTTTAACTCTCTGACATATATAACATCTGCTAACCCATTCCGCAATTTCCCTCTTTATATCTGGCCACCAATAATTTTCCTTTAAATCTCTTTACATCTTGGTACTCCCTGGATGGATTGAATACCTTGAAATATGAGCTTCCTTTAAAATTTCATTCTTCAACTCCGTTATTGGTGGAATCCAAATTCTACAAGAATACCTAAGAATACCTTGATCGTCCTTTTACGTGCATAAAACCTCACCTACCAAACAATTTATGTCCTGATCCATTATCTCTTCTTGACCTTTCTTTATCTTCTCTAATAACTCCGGCTGGAAAGTCATAATATACACTTTTGCTTCATCAGGCTTGCAAACTCTAATCTCCAATTCTAGTTTCTAAAATTCCTTGTATATCTCTTCGGGTACTGATAATACCTTCAACTTTTCTTTCCGACTTAACGCATCTGCCATAATGTTTACTTTACCGGGATGATAGTTAATCGTGCAGTCGTAATCCTTGATCAACTCTAACCATCTCCTTTATCTCATATTAAGCTCCTTCTGTGTGAATATGTACTTCAAGCTTTTGTGATCCATATAAATCTCGCATTTCTCTCCATATAGATAATGTCTCCAAATCTTCAAAACGAAAACTATGGCTGCTAGCTCCAAATCATGAGTATGATACTTCTGTTCGTGTGGTTTCAATTGCCTTGATGCATACGCAATAACCTTATCATGCTGCATCTGAACGCATCCGAGTCCTTTATGAGAAGCATCGCTATAGATTACGAAATTTCTTTGATCGCCTGGAAGTGACAAAACAGGTGCTGTAATTAATCTTCGATTCAATTCCTGAAAATATTCTTCACATTTATCATTCCATATAAACTTTTCATTCTTCTATGTAAGCTTCATCAATGGTGTTGCAATCCTTGAGAAATTTTGAACAAATTGGCGATAATATCCCGCTAATCACAAGAAACTTCTTACTTCTGTCGATGTTCTCGGTCTTTCCCAATTTGTAATTTCTTCAATCTTCATTGGGTCCACTTTGATCCCTTCATTACGGACTATGTGTCCTAAGAACTGAACTCCCTGTAGCCAAAACTCACACTTTGAGAATTTAGCATATAACTTTTTTTTCGTTAACATCTCCAAAGTTATTCTCAAATGTTCTACATAATCCTCTTCTGTCTTTGAATAAATCAAAATATCATCTATAAACACAATAACAAACTTGTCCAAGTATTCCTTGAAAATTCTATTCATAAGGTCCATGAATGCTGTCGGGGCATTGGTCAATCCAATAGACATCACTAAAAATTCATAATGTCCATACCTTGTCCTGAAAGCTGTCTTTGGTATATCCTCTGGCTTAATCTTTAGTTGATGATTTCCCGATCTCAAATCGATCTTGGAGAAGTACTTGGCTCCTTTCAATTGGTCAAACAAATCATCAATTCTGGGTAACAAATACTTGTTCTTGATTTGCTAATTTCACAGTCATTATTTCATTTAAATACTCAACTGGACAATTTAACTTACTAACAAAATCTTGTGAAAAAAATGATCGAGTTGCTCCCGAATCTATTAACACTTTGGCACATAAAGAATTCACATTAAGCGTACCTGCCATGATATCAGTATGCTGGATAGCGTCCTTCACAGACATATCAAAAACTCTAGCCCTTGGAGTCTCATTCACTGCTGGAGAAGATCCCATAATTCTTAATGCATTACTGACTGGGGCTGGTGTCTTGCAATCCCTGGCTATATGTCCTGACTTTCCACATTTAAAGTATGTAAATCCAATAGCTGGAATCCTAACCGCTGGATTCTGAGTAGGCTGCTCCTTGTTTACTGGTTCTCTCGCTGGCTGATTGCGGCACGCCCTCGAGTAGTGCCTTTTCTCATTACACTTCAAACAAACCACATTCAACTTATTACAAACTCCTTCGTGCTTCTTCCCACATACCTGTCAATCTGGAAAAGTTAGCCTCAACTGATTTGGCTGATTCACATTGACTGGACGGTTACCTTGACCTCTGTCGCCTGCATTTTGCTTTTTGAAATTAAAATTTCTTCCTGGCTGAAACTTGCCCTTCTTAAAATTTGGAAACTTCCCTGGTTGTGATTGACCTTCATTCCCTTCAAACTTCGTCTTCTTACTTTCCTTTTCCTTCTGTGACATCTCGCTCTCTGTCTCTGCAATCATGGTGTTCTATACAACTCCTACATAGGTATCCAATTCAAAGATGGCTACCTTCCCTCTAATTCATGGCTTCAGACCTTGCTGGAATCTCTTAGCCTTCTTCCTGTCAGTATCCATATATGACGGCACATACCTTGACAATTCCTCAAACTTACTCTCATAATCAGCTACCGACATATTTCCTTGCTTTAACTCTAAAAACTTCAGCTCCATTTGATCCTGAACAAACTGGGGAAAATATTTTTCTAAAAACAATTCCTTAAACCTCTCCCAAGTAATAACATCTGTACCTTCCAATATCTTCACAGTCTCCCACCAATATGTGGCTTCATTCTTCAAATAATAACTTACAAACTCAACCTTCCGTTCTTCCTTCATTTTAACTAAAGGAAATGACTTCTCTATTTCCTTTAACTAAACATTTGCTTCAATCGGATCTAGGGAACCCTTGAATTCTGGTGGGTTTAGCGCCTGAAAAGTTTTAAAAGTTACCTGGGGATTGGTTTTTCTTTGTTGTTGTTGTGTCAGGTGAACTATTTGTTGATTCAAGATTTCAAGAATCTGGGCTATTGCTGGGTCTATGGGTCCTGGGTTTGCAGTCTGGTTGGTATTGTCTTGGTTGTTGTTGTTTTCTTCATTCTGGGTGTTGGGGTAGGTATTTCTTCTCGGAGGCATTTTCTGTAAAAAATTAAACAACTTATTTAGCTTTTAAATCAAATCCTTTGCATAAAAGAAAAGTTTTATAAAAAAGAAATATCTCTTTTTAAAAACAGTTGTAACAGTCGAACTAAGTAAATTGCATACTTCTGTACAGAATATAAACAGTTAAGGGGACAGGGTATATGGTATCACAAGGGTATAACTGGTGCAATAAATAAAATAAAGTAAAACAGGTGCAGTAAAGTAAATGACAATCCTGGAAAGGAAAAGGTATTGATATATATATATTAAAAGTTTTAGGTAATACAAGCGTAAAGACGCTTCAGAATTAAAAGCAAAAGGTAAAACAAACCTACTCACTAGTCAGCAGAGATCTAGTCTATAAATACAACCCAAAAGTCTATTGATACATACTACACACTACTGTATATACTAAACAACAACAACAACACTAATCAATATCTTCATCTCTGGATCTAACTCCAAGGAAACTCTAGTACTCCCAGCCTCTTAAAATCCTCCATCACCTCACTAGCCCATCCCATAAGTACAACAGGGCCTCGAACAGGTAATGTAGCTCCATGTAGCCTAGCCTCAAGAATCCTGCGCGTCACATGGATCTCCTATTGAAGCTCCCTCACATCACAATCAACATTTGTAGTCCTGATGATATGCTGCAGCTCTCGGATCTGTGCCAACAAGGAATCACGCTCCAATAAAAGAGCCTCATACCGGTAATAAGGAACAAGATTCAATGTAGACTGGAATGGGGAACCCGCAATGGAATTCCCAGTGGAATCTGAATCAGCTAGTGGGAGCCCTCTGATAGGTGGCCTCACGCCTGGGGGTTGAATAGCCTGCAGTGGTACGGGCTGCAACACAGGTGGAGGTAAAATAGCCAACACTGGCGGAACAACAGGACGTGGATCGGAAGATGGTCTTCCAACTGAGGGCTCTGAGTGATCATCAGATACGGGGATGAAAGACTCGGCCATCGCTGCTATCTGAAATCATATTGTAATATAAAAATCTTGAACCACGACGCGAATCATACTAATACTTGTTATACCGTAGCACTCAACCTCTCGATATTCTATCTTTCTATTTCTTACTTCTAATCCTAACCCTCTACCCATTCCCGTCAACCTAGGATTGTGTCAGTGACTTATAACCTGTAGCTCTGATACCAAACCTGTGGGGCCCTCCAAACCCGGGTCAAAAGTTTGGGGTCCACACACACACATTATTTATAACCTGCTTATAATAATAAAGATAAAATAACATGCTGTGACCCTACTTATCAACTACCATGGATCGCAACAGGTTAAAGTATGTACACAAGTCACACACACACTTTATATTACAAACGTCCAAATCTCAACTATTCAAACTCAGAACTAAATATTAAACATTATTATAAACTTTTACAAACTTAAACTATCTCAAAAGCTGTCAGCTAGCTTAACTCAATCAACCTGGACCCCTAGCTCTCGTACTGGATTACGGATCCTCGCTACCAACTGGTTCCATCTTAACTGGAAAAGAACATAAACAACATCGCACAAAAGAGCTAACTAGCTCAGCAAGTCACAATGACAAGACTGAGAATAATGATCATCATGTGAAAAGAGTTAAGGTATCAAGTAAACAATGATTAATGATTTAGAATAGGATATTATATTTTTATTTTAAAAACCAAGGTTAGGCTGCTGATCAGTAACACACTAATCTCGAGCAAGGGACACAGCTCTTCTCTAATTACTGGATCCAAGGCACACATTGGCCTAACTTGACCACGGATCTTGTCCACAATTTTATAAAACCATCCAATTCTAACATATTACCAGAATAAATAATGTAAAGCAGTAAACAAAATCATAAGCAACATTGGATGTCCAACAATGAGATGGTTTCAATCTTCACAAATGAAATATGGCTATCAAATGGTGAAAAAAAGGATAACAATTGAATCAAAGTTCCAAGGTTATAAGGATTTAGTCTTTCAGAGCGTAAGGTACAACGGTTTGGATATGTAAGCAATCTGATTCAGTGCTTGGTATTTAGTTTGCATATATTTATGGAGTAGTATCGTAAATCCGTAGTTCGTATTCGGGGATTTAACAATCAATGGTTGAGATAGAGTATGGTTTACGGCTCAAAGATCAATAACTGGAATCAAGGTTTAGGGTTCAATGCCTCACAGCACTTGTAATATGAAACATGACTATCAATCAACTACAATATATCTCGAGAAAGTTCAGAACACTTGCCTGGTATTAGCATGCTATACTTCTCTAACTTCCAATCACAATCTCCTACTCCTCGACTATTTGTTTCTCTTTTCTACGCCTTTCCTTCTTCTGCTCACATATCATAAACATCTATCAATACTCAACTCATATGATTCTATTTGATATACACTTCTATCTACCCTTCGTTTTACCCAAATCCGATTAACGGATTGAAAGTTATGCTATAAACAAGTAAACACCGAATATATAGACCGACCGTTAAACAAAGAAGTCACATATAGCACATAGCAGGTCAAACAATCAATGACATTCTATTTATAGAGAAGTCTCGGGTCATAAACAGGCTTTTGGGTATCTAGTATGATTTTTAAATCATTTTTCGGAATTAAAACGGGTCGTTGGATCAATTTTAAAGCAATAAACAAGGTTCGATTTTCCAAATCTGGCTTCAAAATAATTTTATAATAATTATCGAGCCTTGAAAACAATTTAAAATAATAATTTAAAGCTCAAAACTATTTTTCGGAATTTTTAAATCATTTATAAATTATTAAATCTAATTAAATAATTAATTAAAATCAATTAATAATTAATTAAATCAATTAATCAATTAATTTTTGAATTAATTGACCAATTAATCAAATAATTATTAACTAAAATTAATTAACTAACTAATTCTGATTTATTTTTGAATTAAAAATAATTTTTGGAATTAAAATAATAATTTTCTTGGAATTTTCATAAATTAAAAACGAATTTTTATAATTAAATTAAATATAAAATATGATTTTTAAATAATTTAAAAACATGAATCCAAAATTTGCAAGTTCTGGAAAATTCAGGGACTGGACTTCATCTTTTTCAAAAGTTCGGGGGCTTGTTTGCAATTTTGCAAACCCCCGCCGTCGACTTGTCGGAGTGTGGCCGGAGAACACGATTTCGGCCACCTCACGCCACCAAACTGTTCAGAATTAAACTACAGGCTACCAGCAACTTGTATATGCAATCAAAACACACAACCCTTTCCAGAATTGACCGGAAAAAGCTCAACAAACTCGCCGGTTTCCGGTGACCCGACGTAAACTTCAAAACACAATGAGCTATACACCAATCGATTACAAATTTCATGAGGAACAAAACCCACTATATTTCAAAATCTAATAACCCCTAGAACAAAAAGCCCTAAATTTCAATTAAGAACATTCATACGGGTTATAAACCCTATTTTTTAAAATTCAAAAATTAAACTCAATTTTGAACATGTTATTGAACTCCAAATCAGTCATAAGACATAAGAAAATCATCAGGAAAACAAGCTCTACAACATGCAATCATCAAATTATTCAAATAATCATCCGAACAAAAATTCATATTTTTAATCAAAATTATTCGAAAATAAATAAAATTACAGAAAATAAACCTTTGATTCTTGAGTGAAACAAGTTCTGGATTCTGAAAGCACACTCCAAATCCTTCGTTTTGGTTACAAGAGCTTTCCAAACGGATTTCAATAACACCTCGAAACTGTAGTTTGATTTTCAGAAGGTTTTATGAAATTAGGGTTTTTCTTTGGAAAATTCTATAATTACTGTTTGCAAATGATTTTCGTTACGAAATAAAATACGGTAAAGGCTATTTATAATTACGGAAAATTAGTATCCCGTTGGATCATTCCGGATATAAAATGGTACGTTTATTTATAAAAATGGATCCAAACGGTACCAGTTTTCGGGATAATTATCCAAATCAGTATAATTTGTACTGCAGTCTTGGTCTCAGCACCTGGTTACACGTATTATGAGGTGATAATTGTTATAGTTTAATAAAAAGGTCTCTTTTATCGAAAATACGAGTTTTATTGATTTACCGAAATGAATAATGTATTGAAAATATTGCGTCGGGACCCACCCATGACAAACCGTACGCCGGATCGAAAATGTCAAAACATGGAAAATGCTCGGAATATTGCAATTAGGTTAGGAAGGAGTTCTCGGAAGAATTTCGGGTTATAAAAATGTAAAAACGGATGACGTCGGCTGGTTCCTGATTGTATAAAATAGTTTATAAATACTCGAAAAAGAATTTATAAAATCCATATATTTCCTATAAAATCAAAAATCAACATAAGAATAAATAGGAAGATGTGACAATTATTTATATTTTATTTTGGACATATAAAAATTATAATACTCAATTTATATTATCACAGATAATATAAAAGTGCTAACAACAGTCTTATAGTCTTAATGCATGCTACTAGAGTGAACACTTCATTGTAATCTATCTTTTTTCTTTGTACTTACCCCTTTGCCACCAAGCGAGCTTTGTGCTTCACAATATTGCCAACCGAATCCTTCTTTAATTTATATACCCATTTCAAACCCATGGGTTTTTATCCTGCTGGCAAATTAGTAAGTACCCAGGTTTGATTTTTCTCAATAGTTTCAAATTCCACCTTCATTGCTGCTCGACACTTTAGTTCCTTAAATGATTCACCATATGATGCAGGTTCTTCTACCTTAAACAACATAAGCTCATCTAACATTTCTATGACCCCAATCTCGTTATACAACTCATCCAATGATCCGAACTTCCTTGGTGGGCTATCTGTTATCTCACCACTGTCTATTGTCTCACCAGTACGTTCTGCAGACCCCTCAATATTGTTGGCACTGGTTGTGTCAATTGGTGTCCTTGGTTCATCACTTGTTGTTGAGCCAAAGCTTTCATCTGCTGCATCTCCAAATACCGTGAGAATTTCTGGGATTACTACTTCCTCCCTCGAGTTCATTTCCCATGGCCATAAGTCTTTCTCTTGATAAACTACTTCTCTATTTACCTCGACATTTCCCGTCACTGGATCAAATAATATGCTTGCTCTCATCCCCGGTTCCCTTCCAAGATAGACAACCCGTTTACTACGATCGTCTAGCTTCTTCATATGTATAGCCGGAATTTTCATAAATACAACACATCTAAAAACTTTTCTATGAGCTAAGTTTAGTTTCTTACCACTTCATACCTCATAAGGTGTGCTGCTCTTCACAGCTCGTGCTGGCAGCCTATTCAAGATATAAACTAAGTATCATACCTCTTCTCCTGAAATTTGTGATGGCTTATTTGATTCTTTCATCAAACTACCAGTCATTGCAGCTACAGTACAATTTCTCCGCTCTACTACCCCATTTTGTTGTGAAAAGTAGGGCGCAGTGTATTGCCTTTCTATACCAACCTCTTCGTAATAAGTTGTAAATTCATTCGAACAAAACTCACCCCCGATCAGTCCTCAGCATTTTTATGCATCTCTCTTTTCTCTTTTCAACCAATGCCTTGAATTTTCTAAATACTTCAAAAGCTGCTAAAGTCATCAACAAATAGAAGGAAGTAACGATTACCTGTCGGTGTTATTGGCAAAATTGGACAACATATGTCAGCATAAACCAACTCCAACACCTGCGTTATTTCAAAATTCTTCTGCATCGGAAATGGACTATGGGGCTGCTTCAACAGTAAACAACCTTCACAACTTTTAAACGGCTGAACCAACCTTGGGATCCCATAAGTCATTCGCTCCTTCGACATAATCTCCATTGCCATAAAGTTTACGTGTCCAAGACCGTTGTGCCAGAGCCAAGCCTCCTCCTCTGTCTTCGAAAGTAAGCACATGAGACTGTATTCTTCAATTGATTTTGTATAACCTGTTCTGAGTCCTCTTTACTTTCATCAACAAACTCCCACATTCTTCGTAAACCCACAAATAATCACCTTCAAACACAATCTTATTTTTATCCTCGGATAATTGACCTAGACTAATAATGTTGTTGTATAAGAATGGTATGTAGTACACCACGTTTAGCATTTTCTCCTCTCCATTCTTGCACTTGAATGATACCACCCCTCTCCCTTTTATGTGCACAATCGATCCATCCCCGAACCTCACATTTCCAAATACATTTTCATCCAAGTCTTTAAATTTTCCTCGCCGACCCATCATGTGATTGCTTGCGCCATTATCTAGATACCAGATCTGTAACTCATTCTGTTCTTCCATCTTATCATTTAGCTTTGGCATCACTGCTTCCTCCTTTAACAAAATTACATCCCCCACGTGCTTGACAGCCTTAACCATCAAGAGAGCCGACTCATCTCCCTGTATGTGTGAGAGGTTCACCTCCTTCTACGTATCTCTATCCCTTCAAGGTTTACAGTATTCTACTGTAAAATGACCGTAACCTTGACAGTTAAAACACCTAACCCTGCTCCTGTCTCGAACACCACGAACTCCATCTCTCCCACGAAACTCTCCACCACTTCGGTATCCCTCTTTGTTACTATTCCTCTTCTACCATTCCTCACGTGTCAGTAACAGTTGTCCCTCCTTGTTCTCCCTCTTTTTTCATTCCTCTTTAGTCATGAGCAGTATTCCTTGAATAGAGTCAGGAATTCACCGTAATCCCTCCTCATGAGCCTTCAGAGAACCAACAGCCTCCTCCACTGACATCTCATCAATTTTCCCAAACTGTTCAATAGTAAAAGCAATTTAAAGGAATTTTTATGGAACAACCCTGAATAGTTTCTTCACAGCGTATCCTTCTTCTATCTTCTCCCCTAATGCTCTGATGTTGTTAACCATACCGTGCAACTTTATGTAGAAATAATCCAACTTCTCATTGTTTTTCATGGTCATCGCCTCAAATTCTCCCTTCAGTGTTAAATTTTGGCTTCCCTCACCTTGGCTACGCATAAGCTCATAGTTTTTAGCGCTTTCGAGGCTTCCTTGGCACTTCTCTTATCTGCAATTGCCAACAACAAATCCTCCGGAATACTTTGATAGATAACTGTAAGAGCACGTTTATCAACCTTATCCTCAATCACAGCTTTCTCGTCTTTGGGTTCTATGGCGTCCCACACCCCATGGGCTTGCATGAATACGCTCATCTTCAAAGCCCATGCTGTATAGTTTGTTTTCATTATCATTGGATAGCTGAAGCCAATCGACTTTTCTTTTGGTTTAGGATTCTCCATCGTGAATCTCTGGACCCAGTGGTTTGAATGATCGTTGTCGCCCTGATACCAAATGTAGTACTGATACCCCTGTACACACTCACTTTTTATGTATTTGAAGACAAGAAGAACGTAAAACTCAGCTTGTCTTATTATTCATGCAAGCATTACAAACTATATAAAACTGGAATACAAAGAAACCTAAAAAATAGGAACTACATGAACTAGACTCCCTCCTCTACTCCTCTACTACAATACTGTTATTGCCTCCTAAAGACTCGTTATTTTCTTCCTATAAAAGTTATCTTCTTGCACGATAATCTACTGAAGTTGAATTTTTATTGAGGTGGTTAAAATGTGTTTGTGTAGCATTTCAATCAAAATTTTTAATTAGAATATTCTATAGTGTTTACAAATTTGTGTAACAATTTGACAATATTTATTTTTGATTCATAATATGAAGATTCCCCAGAAAAAGCTGCTATAGCATATGATGAAGATGTTATTAAGAAAAAAGGGTCCAGGGTTGTCACTAACTTTGATATTAATAGATATACACATCTCCTTGAACAACAATGTCATCCACAAGAAAAGGATGGGAATGAACAATATCCTCCACAAGGAAAAGAGGGGAATCAAATAAAAGACCATCAAGATCATGATCCAACACTTCATGATGAGCGTGGTAAGTTCTTTTTTCTAAGGATAACTTTTAAAAGGTAAACAAATTTTTTAATATTTTTTTTCCAAATTTTTAGGTGATCAAAGTCATTTCAATGAAGAATTTTTAGAAGAAAATGTTGGAAAGAATACTAAAGTCTTCAGCACGAACTTGAATGAACCTCCTCGACATAGCTTTGATTTAAATGAATATCCTCCCAGAAAGATATGAAAGATGAAGGTAATCTCCAAATTTGTTACTTGTTATTTGATAATATATGTTTCTTAAATTCTAGTAATATGTATATAGGTGTTGGGGTCAGGTTTTTTTTACTTATTATTAGGTAATATTTATTTTTAAGTATTATTGTGGGGGTTTAATACAGGTTTCTTACATCAAAACACAAATTAACACAACTAATGTAGTGGATAAATTTTCAATTAGCACATAAACTATCCCAAAAATTTTGTTTTGGAAATATTAACCTTTAGATAAAATAAATTAATATTACTAAGTTCCACATTATTTTATTATACTTGAATTACCTTTTACGATTTCTACAAGTATAAAATTTTTATATTTTAGGCAAGGGTTGATGCCTAAATACAACCATCTATTCAAATAATTTTACATATAGTTTACATTAGTTAGTTGATGCAATATACTTGTTTATTATTTGTTTATCCATTTGCATGGTAATCCACTTACATGTATTATATTTATTTTGAATCATTAATACCCTCTTAAAATAATTTTTTTGTTATTTGATAATAATATATTTTGAATACCTTTTAGTTTATTCATATTATAAAGTTATCAGAGAAAAAAATATTTTACATCCATATCATTTATACATATAAAAAAGAAAAAATAGGATTAACCTGTGTTTAAACCTATGAGAATATCATGCCTCAAATGCCCCACAATTTATCAAGTGTTCAAACCTAATCATAAAATTAAAATCACATTTCCAACACCCTTAAACATGAATTTTTTTACTTGAATTTTTTTTAACATTCATTGAATTTATAGAAACATGGTCCTTTGTTGGAGCGTAAGTTATCTTTCTAATATTACACTAAAGTTTTGAGTTCACTTTTACTAAATACTAGTTTTTATATATTATTAACCCCAATGATTACCACATTGTATGATTGCTATTATAAAACCAAAATATATTTAATTTATGAATTATGAATCACATGACTAGTTGATTAGTTGAGTTGTCATTAAATTGAAATTTGAATTAAAATGATAGATCATTTTATTAAATTTATATTCACTTAGAGTTAATTCTAAAGAAAAAATTTTAAATGAAAAATTCATTAGTATTTTAGATTTGATTGAAGGTTTGATGTGAGTAATTTTATTATAAATGAAAAATTCATTACTAACTTTACATACAAAATAGAAGTATAGTTTTGTATCAATATCTGATACATTATTATAACACACCAGTAGTAGATTCCATAAGATTCTAGCAATCTTTATTAAGTCTTTAATAAGTCTTTACTAGGAATATGATATAACCTTTTCTCAGCAGATGTTATTGTAACCCAAGTGGAGTCCATGAAAATAGCTGAAGTCTAACTAGGGGGGGTCCCGAGGTAAAAAAAAAGAAGGCAGCGTGATTAGCTTGATTAGCTTGAGATGGCTTATGACTGCACATGTCTACATTTGATATCATATATTTTTCCCCATACATTTCTACATGTTTTATGTTTATGGTAAGTTTCTGCATATTATATGCTTGTGGGATTGATAATCAAATGTAGTTATGATGTAATACAATTAAAAATTTTAGTTAATTTTTCTTGTAAAATTGTTGAAATACATTTTTATTAAACATAACTAATGTTTACATGTGACATTTATCTAGCTCATTTATTAGTATTAAAGATATAAGTGTTATTAAAATGCATTTAATACAAATTTTAATAATACAAATACTATTAGAATGAGGGGTAAATTTGTTATATGACATTTCTTACCATCATGAAAAATCACATATAATTATTGAAAATGAAACTTCCTACTTATAGATTTAAATACATGTTAAAAATAATTACTAATTTTGAGTACTTAATAAAATTTAATTAGTATAACTAAAAAGTAAAGATATCATGTTAGATGTAAATATATAACCACGATCATCTTATGACATATTATCATGGTTACACTAATACGTAAACCTGCCTGATTTCATAATGATAGTAGATATGAACACATATATGAACAAAAATATGTATACAAGTTGTGGAACTTCATCATCAGCATACTTGATTGTGCCTCTAGCTGTATCTCACTTAGACTGATGAAATTTTTGAATAGTCTAGGGAATTAAAACCCAATTAAAATGTTTATATAGTAGTCTAATTAGACATTATTACCTCCAATCACACCAACTCCAATCAGACTTCAATTCGGTATTATACATTACAAAACACATACGCAATGAGATCACCCAATTAGTCAAAATCTGGAAAAATATTAAATATATAATTTTCTTTATTTTGTAAACCCATGTACTGTGAATATTATAAAATATTCTAACAACCTCCCACTTGGGCTACAAAATACTCGAGAGAACAATTACATTTCTACACCATAGCTGCTTACAAAATTATTTATTCTTCAAAAATTTCTTTGTTAGTCAATCTGGTCCATCTCATTAATAAATATGAAACCAAAGTGACATTCGTCATATTGTCGTAACTCGAGCCACAATGATTACCACATAAATATATTTAATGACATAGATCAAGTATGAATGTGTAACTAAAAATTAAACGTAATGTGATTTCAATCATGCCTACTTTTAATTGGCTTCTAGATCAATTTTTATACTTTCAACTTATGTTAAAACCATAATTGAATGAAAAAGCTCAATTAGAGTAATAGAGAGGAAAAACTTAACTTTATTCTCGAAAAACTCAAAACACATAATGCATCATAATAGTGTCAATATGAAATTGAGTACCGATTATTATAACAAAATAAAACACTCACTAAAACTGAAAATATTTCAAAGGGATAACACACACATGAGAAGTATTCCCATGAAAGACCTTAAGTGTTAAAACTTTAATTAGGGGGCCATACTCTGTTCTTATATAATCAATAAATACTACCTTCTTTTTGTAGTCTCTTTATAATAATTAAATATTTATATCGACATGTTTAGATATAAAAAACATAACCTCAAGTAGATTTTTATATCTACACAATAAACAAAATAAAAATTGGAGCACCTAATCATCTCATATATATTTTGATTTCCAGTAAGTGAGTAATTAATATTTATGTTCGTTGCAAGTACCCCATAACCAGTTTAATCGAAATCCAATGATCCATTCCGGGTTACTCGAATACCTTCCTAACCTACGTATAATGAATGCCAAATCCGATAAGGAACTAACTTGACCATGCATTAAAACTCCTAATAGCTGATACATAGAAATGTTCTACATCTCTTGCCCTTCAAGATCATTCTTAGGCTAGTGTTTGGCTATATATTGTAAAAGAGAGAGAAATATCACAATAGGGCCCTAATTTGTAACAGATTGGCTCCCATTGGAACCACAAGTGGGACCCGTATAGACTAATATAACATTTTACCCCTGTAATGTAAGACTAGTATGTTTTTATTATGTAACGATTGGTTTCTTTAATGCCACACTGTAATATATAAATAAATTACACTAGAATAAGCAAATGCAATGGTTAATTTTTATAAAATTTAAAATATCAACCCTGTTTAAGCAACAATCTTATACATAATATTACCAAAATATCATCCAAACTATAAAAACCATAATTCAAATATTATAACCACAACTTCAATATACCAACCATAACTCCAATACGCCAACCTAAACTATGACAAAACTCACCTCAATTCATCAACCATAACTCCAAATATATCAAAACTACTATCAAAGTTTGGATCACAAAAGTAGTAGATACCAAAAGTAAAAATGTATGACTACCAAAATTTAACAAGTATGAAATATCAAAGTTTGATAACATGCAAATTTAAGAAATGTCGCCTCAGTTTTCCGGAGTTTGAGTGGAAGGAGTGAAACGAGTTCCATTCTCCACCCGATCAATAGAGACGGTAGCATATAAGTCTTCAATGTCAATTTTCATATCAGGATTCTCCTCACCTAGCTTCCCTATCATCCAAGCCCTGTTATGCTGGAGTTTTCCATTAAACTTGGCTTCTAGTTGTTGAGTTATCTGTGCCAAATTACCAGCACTTGGTTGTACAGTAACATGAGTTATCTCAGAAGAAACCATTTTGTGTAGTAGCAAGAGTTATCTCTGAAGAAACCTTCCTACCAATCAATCTGATCCATGCTTTCAGCATCTCTTGAATGCAATTCTACAAGTGAAAGTTAGAAAATATTTGTTAAATGTAAAACAAGACCATCTTTACGGGAAAAAAGCTAGAATTACTGTTTACCACTGGAAATACTTGCAATTCGCTTTTGTATTGTGTGTGTATTAGATTTGTACTTGTGACCTTCTTTGAACTTGCGACTTTTGAAATAGATTTGTACTTGCGACCTTCTCTTTTGGATTGGGGTCTTTGCTTTTCTAGCATATATGAAAAAATATAAACAAATAAAAAGCCATGTCACACCACTTTAACTAAAATACACCTTATCAAAATTGAATAATTTATTTCTCACAATTAAAATAATATCACACATGTATGGGTCATCAAATGATTTATGACGAGCTGCATTTTTCTTTGCAAGTGACTGTCATTAAAAAATTAATTTCTCGATTTAAATTGTACTTAAAGGTACCAAATAAATAAAGTAACTAGCATGGATGCCCGCTTCGCGTGACATTGGTTTTTTAATAAATTAAGAGGACAATCAAGTGATTACACAGAACTGCTTTTGCAGAATTTGGAGTTTGGATGCATAATGTTATTTTTCTTATGAGGATGACCAGAAAATGGAAGAAGGTTAAATGAATGGGATTATATTATTGTGAAAACCGTTTAAAAAGGATTGAGTGCGACGAATTTGTATTTCCTATTTTTTGGCCGGAGTACTCCTTCTTCTTTGTTATTTTGGGTCCGTAATGGAACATGAGAATGAAATAAGGTGAAGAATTTAACATAACGTTGACGGTTACTTAGCAATACAAACTTTATGTTTAAGAGTGATACAGTAGTAGTGCTAAACATAAAGTGGTATGTGTAGTATATGGTTAATGTCGTAACACAACTTATGTGGAAATCAATTACCTATGTAAAACTGCATTTCTTTATACTTGAAAACCATAAAATTCATTACATAATAGTTTAACCTCCTCACTTTGAAGGTTGGAGGGAAAATTAGAAGCATGGGGACATGTAGTTTCACATTGTACGGGATACAAAATAGAATGTGGAAATCATTAGAATATGATTCTTTGTCCTCTACTGGTTTCATGGATTGGGTTTCTGTTTTATTGCTAGAGATCGAAAGGTAAGATTTGACATCATGTCCAAGTGGTAGCTGCTGGTTGATTCTTGTAAAATGCAGTCAAGTGAAGAACGGTATTTAGAATATACGTTATTTAATACTGACAGAGGAAGGTTGGGGTGTAATGCCATACAGTTGCTGTCTGTTGCGGCATAGAGGTTGTGGCCTCTGTTAGATGTTGGTTTGGATCATTGAAGGTTGTGCAAATATTTATTGCGAAGTATGTTTTGGCCTTGTGCAATACATTGAATTTCTTTATGACAATTTTGATGGTGTATTTCTTGTTAACCAATGCTTTCAACTCTGAAGGGAATGACTTATCTTCTCCCATCTGAAAGTAGACTAAGAAGTTAGCGGTCTTTAGAATGAGGCATGAAATCATAGGTAAATGTATTAGTTGTTACCTGTTTGAGGAGGTGGACAACTCTTTTTCCAACAACAGCTCTTACCTGTTGGTCGTTGAGTATGATGTCAATGCAACCTGTGTTATCTGATGCCTTTACATTTACCTTGAATCTATATATATTGATGAGGCCGAAGAAGGTATTAATTTGCTGTCAAATGTAGACATAAAATTATGTGGGGGAGAAGTTTATAATCTGTCACTTACATCATGTCGGGGTAAGGACGGATACGATTGCAATGCATACATTACCATCTCTGTTCCTCAAATTCTATTTCTCTAAAGCATTATGTGCAAATCGTCTTGTACCATGGATCGGTCTCTTCCACCGCAGTGATAATGAGGTGTGCACAAATTTGTCTCTGCAAGTATATAAACTGTAATATTGAACAAAGAAAGAACTGGTAATTGTTTAGGTTTGCACTACCATGATGTATTCCTTCCCCAGGCTTATAATCCTCGCAACATTAAGTATTTCCACCGCTGCATGTTTGTGCATTACATACAATTCTTGTTGGAAAGCAGGTTGTGTCAATCTAATGATATTTGGAGAATGTTGAAATTGTTAGATGTATCACATTACTGTAAGGATTATGTCAATCTAATTTCTTTACTTACTTCTATCTTAGCTGCATCACACTGTAATGATTGTAGTTGATATATCACTGAGTCCCCCCTATACTTGAAAGATCAACTTGATCTTAGAAGGGAAACATTTGTTTACATATGCACAGTGTATATAGAGATGCGTCAAAAAATTTAAACAGGTTATGGATTCATCAATAAACGGAATAATTTACTACTTTCATACCATTCAACAATCCTACTCTGCTACTTGCAATAATCAGTATAGTAGGTTTTTCATGAAGTTCTTTCATCTTTTCATCAAACATTTCAGCAAATGTATCCCAGAAAGTGACATTGATTGAGGACCTACACATTATTTATGGGATATTTGACGATTAAGGACGAAAATAACCTAAAAATATGGAAATGAAATGTAGAAGGAAAATGTAAGCTTCCATCGGTGAGTATTAGTTTAACTTGCTTCTGAGCATCATTAAATTTGTTAACCAAATATATGAGTGGCTGATAAAATTTTACAATTCCAATTACATCTATGGATACAATTATTTGAAATTATTAGTTTTAGTTCAAGGTTAACATGTTAAAAACATTTATTTATTAATTTCACCTTCCAAGTGAGTTGTTTGTTTTATAAGCTCCATCAGCTCACTATGATCATAGAATTCAAAAGCATTACTTTCAATAGTACATGTACTTTCCTCAATCTCTTTAATTTGAGTGTCTTTTGAGAAAACCAACTGCACATCATTCGCGAGGCATAAGAACTTGTCATCGGGTTTGTATGCCTGAACGAAAAACTTCCTAATGATATAGCAATTGCCCACATTGAACTTCTCTCTTAGCGCGTCATCTGCATTTCCAGGGATGAAAGCGTGCATCCTGTTATTCCGGGGGGTTTGCAGAAAATGGACATTTTATTCTGCAACTGAATGTATAATAATAAAAGTTCATAACATACTATACCTTCTCATCTAAGAGAATGATGTTAAAACTTTTGAAAATCTCGCCCTTTCTTGTTGCTCCTCTCCAGAACCTTGTAACTCTTACTCTGATTTTCCAATCAAACTTCCCAACTTTGAGGCTACTTAGGTCATCAAACTTTGCTTTGGACATGTTGCTCTTCACACGCTAGGTACAATGCTCAATTGTTTGGTGGTTGAAAGTTCTCTGCTATGAAAAACTTACATTATAGTCAGAGAAGCATAATGTGTTATGTTTATCACCTACCACCATTTACACTTATGTTTGATTTGATAACAACATTTACTTACCCAAAAATGTAAATGATGAAGGAAAAATTTATTTATTTTCCTTTATATTTGATTATGTTGTGCTTATAAATTACCTATTTTTTTCGAAATGGCAAAAATGAATAATTATTGTCACTTTTTTACTTTTATAGCTTGCAGTCGTAGGTGGACAATTTTGCAAATATTGTATCCTTGTAAGATGTTTGTAATGTATGATAATTTCTTTGTAATTACTTGTTGTTTGGTGTCAGCAATATGGGCAACTACTTCATTCATATTTTATCATAATTAAATGCATTCAATTACAGCTGATGTTGTTAATAAAATAGATAATAACATAGTCTGAATAGTTACAACTGCAAACATTGGCTTTACGTAAACAAAATTTCCCATATAAATGAATCTCCTGAGTCTCCTCACTTAGCCTCTTTTTTCTGGAGAAAGTTTATTCATGGTTAGACAACAAAATTAGGGATATTATAATATGTTGTCTAATGTCAAATTCAGGTTACATATTTTATCTAATTTAGGCTCCTTCTTAATCTGACCTTCTTCATCAAATAGCACGGGTGCGTGAAGTTTCCTTGCTTGAACCTTCTTGCTCGTAGATTTGGCTGTGTTCAGGTCTTGCATTAATGTATCTTCGTTCAGTGATACCTACATGCAAGAAGGTAGTCATACATTAGATGTTTTTAAAGCTATATTGTACTTTTCATGCTAATCTCTTATATTCATAGCTGACATTTCATTTGTCTCAGTAGTTTGGTTAGAAGACGGAGTGAAGCTCCCACCAGATTCATTTTCGTTACCAATTCCAGTAGCTTCGTACACTTCTGAACCTTTCATGACATTTTCCTCTATAACGATGACCATCATATTGTATTTCTGCTTCTCAAACATTCTCAAAAATGGTGAGAATTATTGTTCTCCCAGTTCCTAGACGTGTAAATGACTGGTTTCAGTAAAATATATGTATTAGTTTACAAAATTATTGCAGCACAGTGTTGAAGGTTAACTTCTTTGTCTGGAGAATACATATCTTCAACAATTTACTGTGAAATTTGAGCAACGGTTGCGTGAGGTAAAACTATTGTCACGGTCTAGTGTCATCCGAGCATTTTATTTCCAACCCAAAACTCTAATACAAAGAAACTGATTATGCATGCAAAAACTGGTCAATGTTTATAGTACTGTAAATTAATTACTTATCATATTACGTTCTTCTGGGATGTGGTATGATCCTCTTACAATTTTGACATTTGAATTTATCAACTATGAACGGAACTTAAAGGAGACATCTTATGCATTTTGTTAGGTGCTAATTAGCATCCTCATTAACCTTGTCAATCACAACTTCGCACACAACTTCCCTCTGTAGTGGAATATCATAAGTTAGTTCCTTTCCAATGACATTGAAAGTACCACCTAAATAATTACAGTTCCTGAATATGTGTTTCAGTTAACAGAGTAATATCTCTCACAGTTAGTGTCTGTTTGGTGTCTTCTTCATCAACATTAGACATTTTAGTTATTTCATCGCATCTGAAGGCATTGCAAAGCATAAATAGGAAGGTATATTATATTTTCTAAATTTGGTTAAGTAAAAATTTAACCTGTTTATGAGGTCATCAAGACTGTAATGATCAGGATTGATAAAAATCCTTGTTGCAGGGTAGTTTGTAAGATGTGCTCTTCTTATATCCGTAACGCATATTATTACTCGACATTTTCACTTAATTACGTAATACAAATCATTATGAGGGTGCCATTACCCATACCTTCATACAAACTCACTCTAGCACAGCTGATACTAATAATAGGTTCTTCATTCTCAAATTGTTGCAGAGCTTTTCCAATTATAATTCCAAATTCGTCAAACAAAGTGACAGAAACGCAACACCTACGTAACGAAAAGCTGCTTAAGTAGGTAGCCCAATATGTATTTACAAAAAACACTAACACATTGTCGAATTAGAAGAAAAACCTCCCATCTACCAAATCAAATTTCAGCCTTTGTTTTTCCTGACTATTTTTAGTCGAAGTAATGAGGGGTCTTCGGTTCTTTAAGTAACCAACCATGTCTAAAATTGAAAACATTTTAGTAGTAATAGGCATTGTTATCAATTAGAAAATAGCATAGCATCCATACCTACTAAGAACCTATTGTCTGTTGCAAGTTTCTCAATTTCAGTCATGTGGGAAAGGTCAAAAGTATATTTTTCAATTACTAATCCCGGCTCAGTTATTCTGCTTAATTTTGTGTCCTTGGTGAATAATATATGTTTTTTATTTCTGACAGGGCAATATATTTCGTCACCTAAAAAGTCCTTCACTTTAAAGTTGTCAACTATGTAAATGCCTCCTTTAACCAAAGGGCAAGTCAACTCTGCACAATATTTTACATTTGCAAAAGCGTGAATTCGATGATTCTACATATTATGAATCATCATCATATTAAAAGGTGTTGTGGAAGGTAGACATGTAGTCCCCAGTTGTAATTATGATGTGGTACTTACCATATCATCGATGAGAAGCATATTAAAACCCCAAAAATTTTTTGTTTCTCTGTTCATTCCTTTTCAAAGCGCCTACACTCTTACTCTACATTTCCAGTCATAACTTGGGCTATCCACATCACTTAAATTGTCATAGTAGTGTAGATCCATTTGTAGGCAACTTTTTGCTTCAGTAGTATGTACCTGCAGATGCGTTCAATAAATATTTTCAGAGGTCACTGAAATAAGATAAATGAGTGCAGAGTGTAAGTGCCAGATTTAAAAATTCATACATGATATACTGTGAACTGTAGGCGGAGTTTCACTAAGTCTTTACCTAACTTCTTAATGGTCTGTATATTTCCGGCTTCTTAATGGTAAGTAAAGAAGTATGTACCCTTTAGCTAATCATGCTCTAGTTAGTGTGTAAGTTCATAAAGTAACACTACATGTTAGTTGGTTGATGACTGCTTGAAGATGTGGCACGTTATGGCATCGTACATGCTCCAATTTGAACTTAAATGATATAGGTAGAGGTTTATACTTAAATTGAATAATATGTTATGACCTCATGGAAGTAAAATATGTTAAACACCTAGCTTTCAAATTATTCTAATATATTTTCAAAATAACCTATATCTCATATAAGTATAACATATTCAAAGTATTAATAATATTCTAATTCAATTATAGTAATACGTCTATTTATTTGTTTCATAAATTCGGTTGTTGTTTTTCTATTACTGAACATATTATTTGATCGAAATTAGATTCTATAAATAATTCTTTCTCACATTATCAAAAAAAAATCAAATTTAATTTACGTTGTACACATTTTGTTCATTTATTTTAAACCAATGGTCAAAGTAATTTATAATGTTTGTACGTTGCTTCATCCAGTTTATTACGTGATTGTGATTTTTTTGAAATCCAAACGTTATAAATTATATAACCAAACCGTGTGTTAATGATATATAGCAAATTGTAATTTATTTTTTTTTATTTTTAACTTTTTTGAAGAACACAATACCAATCTTAAAATTCGAAGCTAAGAAAATATTGTACTATTTGTCATTATAAAATTTTTTTAATTGCGTAATAAAATTATTTAGGAATAATATTTCTATTTAAATCTGTTTCATTAAACTTATTAATTACTGACTTGGGATATCTTAATTTAATGAAGGAATCTAAAAGTACAATTTTGCATTAATCTTTAGTTTCTTATGCACATAGCCACGTATTATTATATGTAGCATGTCAAATAGTTTCCAAAAAGGCCTTTCGTAGTCGTACTCCTTACTAGAGGTAGTCAAACTATATTTCATACACGCTAAATAAATACATTGAACAACGGTTTCTTTATTAGGATGTTTTGAAAATTATATCGTGTGAGATAAAACTGTTACTAACTACATAAAATCTGTGACTATGAATTGGACCAAGTAAATATTTCATATTGTAAGTTACAGGGCTGCGGGATCCTGGTTCCACCGAATTCAAATTTCTAAGTTAAATCAAATATTTCTATACATAGTTGATAAAAAACGTATCGGTTGGACAACATAATTCAAATTTCCTGTATAAACCAAATTCTGAAAATAATAGGAATTATGCTTTACTTTTAAATTACATCTTCGACATGTACATAATGATTTACCGAGTTCATAGCCAAAGTATTGCAGCTTTGGGTTGACTACGAACAAAAACTAAAAAACCCAATGTACATACGTTACCTTAACCAACCTATATGATTATGGTGAGTTAATATTTTTTATTTTATATAATAAATTAAGTTTTCATTTAAAATTATCACATTAACTAAATATGTTTTCATTTGGAATTATGTATATAGTTAAATTAATAATATAATATATTAGGTCATATTTTTAACGTAATGGCATATAAAATTTTCAATATTTGTATATTCGTATTTGAATAAGGTACAACATTATGAGAAAAAAAGATTACTATTATTTAACAGACAATTTTATTGACATTACTGGCACATTTATTGTACTTTTAAAATAAGGTAATATATGTTTTTAAAAAAAATCAAAATCATTAAGTATTATTTGTAATCAGTCAAATACTTTGATAAATTAATAAAGTTTATTATTTTTAATTAAAAATGACCAAATTAAATAAATACTACTATTAAGTATTTCATAATTTATTATATTAATTTGTAAATTTTGTTTATTTCTGCATTTTTTAAAAACGTGTGTGTGAAATTTGGCCAAAAAAGAGAAATGTGTGTTTCCTCTCACCATTTATTGAATAGTCACACCTCTCAGATTCCGTGTATTGGTGAACGAACAGACGGACCATTACATTTATTACAACTGGACTATTCATCTACCCCAATACTTCTATTAAAGCAAACTACATCATACTGAAAATGGTTCATTTATCATCTCCCATCACTCAAATTTCTTCTTCTCTTCCGCCACATCCATCAACAGAGCAATCAGAGCAATGGCATCCGCTTCCAAGAATAAGTGAATATCTTGACTTGTGCGTGTATATACATATGTAAATAATCATGTTTTTCTGAACTTTTAGTCCATTTATATGATTATTTAGCATTTGCAACATGTTTTATGATTTGGTTTCCATATCTTTTTCTTACTTCTTTTCCAATCTTATACACCCTTTACCATCCTCTTCACTTATGCATGTATATAAATCTATAAATTATCCAAATCCTCTAAACCTTTAATCCATTTGTATGGTTATTTAGCGTCTTGTTCATGGTTTATGATTTGGTTGCCATGTCTTCTTCTTACTTACATGCCTCTCTTCTACACCGTTTCTCCTTATTTCACTTCCATTTTGTATATTAAGATGTCTACATCGATATTTCTTTTCCTAACTTTAGGCTTTCACTTGTGTACTTTAATGTTTCATAGTTTCTGTAACAGATAGATTTAGTTACCGGTGTTATTACAATTTTGTTTCATGTCTTGTAAGTGCTAAATCAGTTGGTAAAAGTCCGTAGTTTTATATTGTTCGGTTCTTTTTCAATACATGGCATATGCTTCCTTTCCCTATTCTTTGAAATGACTTTTGGCCTTCTAATCATTTCATTTCCTGGTGTGACATTATTGTTGCACTTAGTTTTTTTTCTTTTACTCCTATGATATTGCCTAACCCAATGTCTCCTCCAGTGGTTGCAGTTCAGATGAGTGTGAAAGTGTAAGATGTTTGGACCGCAGATTCATGAAACCGGAGAATGTGGAAAAGAGCATGACCAATCTCAATGTTAACCTGGCTGCCGTGTCGAGGATAGTTGAGGCGCTGGGGGAGAGCCACATGCAGTTCAGTGGGACATGATAGTGTAGCAGGCTGAGTTCAATAAAAGGATTAAGGCGCAACAGCAGCTTCTGCTTGAGGAGATTAGGCTACTGAGGATTGAGCATGATGAGATTCACAGGAAGATGAATGAGTGGTTTTGAATGGCTAGCAGTTGGGCTGGTTTAAAGTCTGTTTATGTTTAATTATATTTTAATTTTGTTTAATATATTCATGAATAATGGGGTTTTATTTGGCTGTTAAGAAAGTTTCCCTTAATGTAAGGAAGTTTCATGGTTATTATGATGCTTACATTTTAGTATTTTGAATGTGAATGTTGTTATTTTTTTTCAATTTCTCTTCTAAGTGATTTAATCGTCTATTACCACCGTAAAAGTAATGCTTACTTAACTATGATTACAGTAAACAGAACTTTAAAAAACTATAAATGCAAATAGAGTTTGTACAGCCGTGTGTATGTAACTATCAGTAAGGGGAAGTACAACACAGTGATGTAAGAAGTAATTATACTTGGTGGTAGGTAAAGATACTCAAGGTTCTGTACTCTGCATGATCTATTTCTTTATTAAAACTTACCACTTGTGCTAGAGATAAATGATATGAATAGGTAATTAATACTCTGCAGCATCGAGCCACTCAAAGGAATAGTGGATGATGTACTGCTAAAGGCGGTTGACGTACTCTTGTGCAGCTCCTACTTTACTTTCACTCCGAACTCAACCTTCAATATGATGTATATATATATTTTGTTATACATGTACTTGTATACATATTTGTTAAAAACTTAGTTTGGGAATTAAAAAAAATTATTTTTAAATGAAATAGTAAGGTCATATTACATCTAACAATTCAGTACTCTTATTCATCTCTTTTTAGTTTCCTTGAAATATTTTTATCAAGTACAATTGTAACATAAAATTGTAACTTTTGAAAAAAATATTGTAAGGTCTTGCATAATTGGCCACAATTTTTTTTCTTTTTAATTTTATACTAAATTTTATTTGATTTTTTTTTGGTTGAAATTATAATATTTAGCAAACTTACACAGTTTATTTAGTAAATAAAAATTAAAAAAATTCGAGGAAGGAACATGTATTTTAGACATCGTTACTAAAAAATAGGAAATTTAGTTTATCGATGATGAATGTTACATTAATAAATTAGTGGTTCTGTCACTTTAGATGATAATATATTACACCCACTTAATTTTATATGGTTAATTTTTTTTAATTATTATCTTAATGTATTTATAATAAAAGGGGTGTGTTACCGAACTAAGTTGTAGGACCAAATGCCCAAAATCCAATTTCGATAACTTATTACATATATGTCATCATCAAAAAATAATAACTTCTCAGTAAATATATATTCTTTACATTTTTTGCTAAATGTTATTATGTATATGATAAATTTTTTTTAAAATTAAAATTTAGTTTTCACCTAAATATGACACAGTTCTTTAAGAAAACTATTTTCTAAATTCAAATGAATAATATGTTCGGCTAAAGATTAACATATCATGTGAGTGCTCAAGTTCAAGAGCTAGTCAAAATTCATAAGGCCAAAGTTGAGATAGGTGAAATTACACCCATAACAATTTTTATGGTTGTATTTCCCTTTATTTATTATCTTGATGTATTTGAAATAAAAGGGTGGGTTACTGAAGTAAGTTGTAGGACCAATTGTCCAAACCCAAATTTAATAAGGTAATAGATATATTATATCATCATAAAATATTAACTTCTCAGTAAATATATTTTGTTATTATATATATGACATTCTGTACCTAAATATGAAATAGTTTTTTAACAGATTTCATTTTTGAGTTCGAATGTATAATATGTTTGGCTGCACATTAACATATGCCAATGCTCCATATTAATGATACTGCTCCATATGAATAATTTATATTAATATATTAAAAAATTTAAATTATTGACAAACTTATTTTGCCCTTTGAGATGCATTAACCAACCTTCTTTGGGATAAAAATACTAATTCGAAGTAGTTCAAAATTTGTCAAATAATTGAAAATTTTTTATCGGGTTGTAGTTCGAGATTCTTTTAATATGATATATTGTAAGGTTTTTATTTAATATAAATAGGTAAGTGAATTAGTATTAAAAAATTATAATAACATTATATTTAATATGGTATTATTCATTTTACGTCCAATTGAATTAATAGGTATGTAAATTACTATTCAATTTATTAAAATAATAATATTTTAATAATTGAAAGAATAAAATATTAATGTGTAAATGTGGACCAAACTTTAGACCGAACTGTTGGAATGAAAAGTTGTCTCGGTCCAAATTTAGGCCGAGATTTTGGCCAAAAAACCCGGACACTCTTGGAGTTGCATTGAGATATATGCTGGTCCTAATTTAGGCCAATTTTTTGGGGGAAAATCTTAGGCACTATAAAACCTACTCTTAGACAATGTATAGTGTCTCCCTTAATTTTGGTTGACGGCCTAAATCTTATTTATAAAAAAACTTCAAATATATATATATATAATTTATATATATATATATATATTTTTTTTATGAAGAACTTTTGAAAAATAATATTTAACATTTAAGAGAAAAATATATTACAAACCGTGATTTGTTTTAATTATAATTAATAATATGGTTGGTAGAAGATGCATTTAATTTAACTGCTACAATTCAATAGACTATGGAAATTCATATATATTATATTAATAACAAAATTTATTTTTCCTTTTTTTACTATAATGGTGTGCAATATTATAATAATAAAATTTTAGAATCTAGTATTTGCGGTAAAAAAATGTACACTCCTTCAAATCGATATGATTAAGGATTGAAATAATGTCTGACCGAATATATGGGTTAGTTAAATTTAATAAGTGCATAACATAATTTATAGTTATAAAAGACCTTTACATTTTAATTAAAAAAAATTGAATTGAACCACATATAACCCAATTGCAGTTGCAAGTTGAAGTAATTGAACATGCAGGGGGAGAGTCGAGGGAAAGGGGTTGTCCAGTATTTCACAAACTGAGAAAGGGGTTTCTTAGGTGCTGAGTGGTTCATTGCACAGTGTTAAAGGTAAGAAGTTCTTTTCTTCAATCTTCAGTATTTGTTCATGTGTGCAATATATATCATTAATTAAACTATTAAACATGTATGTACTGATGGCGGCTAACTATGACGCAGGAGGAGTGTGTTATTCAGAATGAAAGGAATGCAATTGCTATGTCCTGTTTTTGTAGAAGCATATAACAAAGAAGAGCTGGTATATTGTTTCCTACTTTGTGATCATAAATCTTTATATTATGGCATGTACTTGTACTTCAGTTCTATTCGAATTTGCTTAGTCAGTATAATTAATCTATTTATATTTTCCCGAATCCGCCCTTTCCTGAGGAGTTTGTAAAAATTGTGGTAATCAATTGACCGGAACAGTGTATCTCCGAGTTAGAAATGGTAATGCATGGCAATGTTCATTGGATAGTTCCAATGCATGCATAGGAAATGTTAGGAAAATCATGGATTTCTATGGAATCAAACCATATTGTGTCTTCCTTCTTGATTACAAAGACCAATGACGTTTTCATGTTCAAATATTTGATGGTAATACGGTAGAGATTGATTGCCCACTAAGGCCTATTCAGTATCATAAAGTGTGCGATACAGGACATGATCGAGAAATTTTTACTCTGGCCAAAATTGAGAAACTGGTAGCAAGGTTCTCCTATAATGCAATGGGTGACAGCCGCCTAAGTGACAGAGTTTACATTGACAAAGAACACCTTCAACAAAATGCTTACACTTAGGTTACAATTTTTTCAATCGAATGCCAGTTCCGTTTACTACTTTTACTATTAAGTTTAATTATAATTCTATATTGGTTTGGTGCTGCCCAATAATGTAATCGCCCGATTAAATGTACATGAACAAATGACCTGGGTTCAGTTATGCCTGAACAAAAGTACTTGGATTATAAACTTGAAATGGGAGAATGGAAATTTGCTCTTTAAAAAAGAGTGGACAAAATTCTATGAATATGTGAACTTGAAAGAAGGGGATGTTTGTGTGTTTTTGCGTAGAAAGCATTCGTAGAGGTTGAATATAAGTATCGTTGACAATGATAATGACAATGAATCAAAAACTGAAGGTATATTTGCAGATCTTTATCAGACCTCACAAACATTAACTGTATATGAAAAAATTGTTAACCATGTGTTATTCTTCCTGGGCAGTTCATGGAAGTGGAATTTCAGCCAAAAAATGTTTCAAAATGGTTAGTCATGACATGCTGCATGACGGGAATCTGGTAACGTATTTGCATAACTTACATTTGTTGCAACAATTTTAGGGTGTGGCTAATACATTTATGTTCTTCACATCTATATTTTTACTATATAGGAATTACCATCAAAGTTTATAGACACTTATGGTTCAATGCTGGGTAAGTAAGTTAGGTCGGCCTTCGGTGACGGGTGGCACTACATTTCTAAGTTCTCTGAGCTGAATAAAAGTTTGTTCGATTTGGATGAAGTTTTCAACAATTATTCTGTGAGGGAGAGTTTTTGGATTTTTTTCGATTATGTTGGTCCATCAAGTCTATACTTAACAATATTTAGCACAAATTGTATGGATATTCTTAATTCTGCACCCGCTAAAGTGTCTTTCAAAGAGGTGGGGGAAAATACTGTGTTTTGAGGTTACTGATATGTCTACGTCAGATTCAGATTCTTCAGGTACTTTTCATTTCAGTATGTAGTATATTACCAAAGAACCATACAGATTAACCAATTCTGTTTGCTTTATAACAGATGCTCATTTGGAGAAATCGGCAGGCCAAACAACAGGTACAACAATACTCTGTCCATTTAGGTAGGGATGTTTGTTGGCCTGTATGCATAATTCATACTAATTATTTCTATTCCAGGATTGGTTATTGATATTTCATCAGGAGGAAGTCAATTACCTGGGATTTTGCATGATGCGGCTGAGGCAAATATCGAGGAAGGTATCTTTGAATTGATGCGTTAATGACTTGTTATAGTTTCATACGTATGTGTATATTTTGTGCGGGTGATCGTTGGGTTGTATGTAATATTATAACTAATTATTTGTATTCCAAGATTGGTTAACGAGATATCATCGGGAGGAAGTCAAATACGTGGGATTTTGCATGATGCGGCTCAGGAAAATATCGACGAAGGTACATTTCAGTTGATGGGTTAATAACTTGTTATAGTTTCATAAGTAACTATAAAATTTCATGCCGCTTTAGGAGCCACCCAAGCAAATCCAGAAGTCTATTTTATTTATGAAGAAAATACCCTTTCCTTCACAGTAATTCTGTTTTCGTCACATGTTGATCAAAGAGGACACGGAGTGGTAAGATTACCTGTACCTAGTCCTTGTAAAAAATATATTATGCTTAATCCGTACTTGTGCTCTTAACTTTTTTTTAATCTTCCATATAGTATTTCCCAAGACACATGCTCCAAGTATTTCAACCATGGACCAAATCTACTCTCATCAGACTTCTATTTGGAGATGGTACTTGGTATGTCGTTGTTCAGCGAAAGAGGAAAATGTGCCGATTTGGTGCTGGAATGATTTTACCTATAACAATAACTTTGTTGCAGGCAACAGACTACGATTCATGTACCAAAACAACTACACATTTAGAGTTGTTGTCCTTACTTAATTGCACTTCCAATCTGGCATGAAGGTTATTTGTACTTTAATTCGGTACTTATTTGTAGTTCTGATGTTTGTTACGTTTGATAAACTATTCGCATTTTAATTATACCCTTTCTTCATCTATTTCTATGGTCATTAGCGTAGTTCTTCTTTTTATTATGTTACATGTAAGATGAAACAATTCTGAATACATTTGTAGAAGAATAAACTACTACCAATCCGTAACATAAGATACAATATATAATGGTAAAGAGCAAAGTATCTAATACAGTAAAACATTTTCCCACAATCTGATTTATATAATTACTTAATCACAATACTTTATTCCTACACATTTATAAAATCAAACAAACTAAGCTTCTGGAAGGCCGTAAAAAACTTCTTTGTACACAACGTTCTGGGTTATATTTGTAGCTGCACCAGACTCATCATCAACAAATATAGTGAGGCCAGTGGGTGAGGTTACTCGACTAATAGCAATATAATACTATCCATGAGTGAAAATTGACTTAGGTAAGTATAGCCCAACGGTCTTCAGGGATTGACCTTGAGATTTTTTGATTATCATGGCATAGCATATGTGTAGTGGCATTTATTTTCGTACCAATTTGAATGGCATTTTTGTGTTTGAGGGAGAGAGCTCCATACATGGAATGAAATGCTTCGAACCAACAAAGGTACCAGAGATTACTTCACACTCCACACAGAATCTCAGGCATTTGTTCACAATCATCCTTGTACCATTTCACAAACCTAGGGTTTGGTTCAAATCACGCATTAGCATAAAAACAGCGCCAACCTTCAGTTTCAGATCATGAGGTAGCATCCCAGCAACCTTTAAAGAGTTCAAATACTCTATTGGGAAGGCTTCATTCAGATCCTTATCTGTCCCACCAAATTGCTCTGCAGCATCAACACTAAAATAGGACACAGATTCTATGGGGAGCTTGTTTATAATAAGCGAATTGAGGTGGCCCACCATTTGGTTGGTAGGGGTCAAAATAGCTCTCTCGCTTAAGTACTGTGTATTGTGCCCTTCGTGAGAAAAATTAGGATATGTGCTACAAATCATGTTATCAACTGTGTTCTCATTTTGTACATCACAAAACTAAGATGAAATCAAAATTTGATTTTCAGTGAGTGGTAAATTGCAGACTTGAGGTGGACTGACCTGGCCATTACCAATGTCAAGTACCTATTTTGCAAACTTTTTAAGCTCTTCACTTTAACTATCACTCTCACCTTGTTTCAAGCGCATATTTTCTGTCAGGAAGAATACTTGGCAAATGGACCACAGCCGTGACCTAGTGATATAGGCAGCTACAATATCAGCACGATCTCCATATGTAATTACTGGGAGGATTTGACGGAAATCACCACCCAGAACTACAGTAATACCGCCAAAAGGCATGACGTAACGTTCTGGATCAACAGCTTTCATGATATCCTTCAATAATCGGTCTAGGCATTCAAATACATATATATGCTGCATAGGCGCCTCATCCCATATTTTTAGTTGTGTCTGCTTTATGAATTTCGCAATATGTGAATCATGGGCAATATTACATGTTGAACATTCATCAAGAACTATTGGAATTTTAAATCTGGAGTGCGCAGTGCGAATGTGGCAGCAATCCCTGAATAAGCAACTGGAAGCATAATTTTACCTTCTGAACGTAACTTACATATAAGAGTTCTCCATAAAAATGTCTTTCCACATCCACCACTACCATAAACGAAGAAAATCCCTCCAATACTACTGTCAATAGGTTTTATTACTGCATCATATATTTTCCTCTACTCATATGTACAATCCTGTATTAGCTTGGCAGTTTCATACTCCATCTTCCTGGTGTCATAGCTTGTCTCTTCAATTATCAAATTATTTGTTCCATTATTCAAATAGCTGGGAGGAGGTTGAGGCAACTGATCAAATTTCTTCAAGGATTTACCAACTGACCAGAGCAACTCATCTATTTCTGCAATATTTCATATATAAAACTATTTAACAGCATTCATCCAATTATAGAAAAAATGATAAAAAATTAATGGACTGCATTTTGAGCCCACAAAAACTTTTAAATTTGTCCTAGACTATAATGTAAAAAGGTCTCATACCACCTAATGCATAGAACCGCAGTTGTGTGTCGTTAAGAGTGAATAAGGTATTTGGGCAACTTTGACGTCATCTGAGTAAAATGTCATCAACCATGCTCTTCCAATGTGTACTCCATAAGGTCTTCAAATCAGTGACTTTACAATTGACAAAAATATGGACAAAAAGCTGTCAAACCTGGGGAGGTAATCCACCTCCAGAAGCTTAAGTCAACACTTCATGCCATTGTTTATCATCATCCAATAAACCATAATCTTTACAGGCATCGTGAAAAGAACTATAACAAACTACATTAACGGTACGTAAATTCTCAAAGAAGGTGGCACCACGTACCTTCTTAAGCAATAAATGAAGAAACCAAGGCTCTCCCGTACTGTGATGCGCATAACACAATCTACATATTTGAAACCCACGCTTCCTCATGCTCCATTTCCTCTCACCGTCATTCCACACATAAAACCTTGGAATTTCATCATACGTGTACTTCCATGCATTAACATCAACAGAGTTTAAATAAAAAAAGGCTTCCAGTTTACTGAACTTGTTCTTCTCCCTGGCAGCAACTTTCCGTAGCGCTTTATTGGCACGGAAAGTGAAGTTTTTGTCACCTGGTAAGTGAAATGGAAGTCTCTCAACAGATATACTTCTATGATGAATATGGAATCCAACAATTCTATAGGCTGATTCAGCACCACATAAATATCTGCCATCAAAATATGCATTTATCTCATTTATTCCCCCTCATCAATGTCATTCGGTTGCCTTTTTCTCTTTCTTTGGACACGAACCATAACCCGATCATGGCATTTCAAACAGTATTTAAATAAATACTTAAGACTGCGTGTGTGACAACATATTTCCACATTCATATGGCATTGATACTTGACTAAAAGATCCTGGTTGAATGGTACTACCCACTGGTTGTCCAGCTCAACCTTCCTTATTTCAACATTAATGTTTGTCCTGCGTCGCATATACATCGGGAAGCTACTGTCATCAAAAGTAGTTCGAGCACAGTACCTGAAACCATTCAATTATTACAAAGTTTAGGTATTAGAGTAACTTATTAGATTCTGAAATGACACAAAAAAGGGTATGCATATATCTTACTTTTTCGGAAAATGACGTATGCAATATAAATCTTTCATGCATGGAGACTTGACATTTTGCAAACTACATGGACCGTGGATTATAAATTCCTTCACGGCTCCATAACCAACCGGATCGAATAAAGGATCTGGGATTTCTGCAGATACAAATTTATCCACATTATGCTTTGAAGTTTTTTTTCGATTCAGCATCAAGCCATATTAACATATATACATGTGGAAGGCCTCTATTCTGAAACTCGACAACATACATAACTGCAAAATGGGAAAACATAGATTATATTGGAAATTTGCAAAAGAAAATGTACTTTTACTAACATCCTCTTAACGTAATAATCTAATTAGAAATTAAAATAAGAAAGTCCTGGTAAGCACTCTTACCTCCAATACAAACCCCAAAGTGTTTTCTATCCCTAATATCTACCATTAACTGATCAAGTTTTAGCCTAAACACCCTTGATATGATGTCAGGACAGTTTGGAGCAATGCAACCAGGAACATACTCCATCATCTTCTGAATTTCATCGCAAAGAGAATTACAGGTCATGATCAGGAATATGTCAGGATGTCCGATGTAACGGCATACGGCCGACACATCTTGGAAATTTTGTTGCATGTATCACTTTGAACCAACGTAACCAGCTGGCAGAACTATACCTTTATCGGTATTTGAACTATCCACATCACTTCTGCTAACAGATCTACAAATATTGCAGTATAATTCATTCCATAAAGTAGTTTGGTGAGTACGGAACCACCATAGTCGTGTATGTTCAATGGTAGAAAAAACATCTACCATATACTGTTGAAATATTCTTCCACTTAGCCGAGGAGTCAAACCTACAATACAACTTTCATTATTTATTTGTGGGGAACATAAACAAACATATATTATTTTTTAAATATACCTTACCATCAGCCTCTCTAATTTGGAAAGTATATGAGTAGTAATTCTTCAGAGATAAAAAGCCACGTGGTTTGCAAGAACTATTAGCAGTCTTTTGAAATTTTATCTTTGGGTGAAATCCATCTTCTCCACGTGGAAAGAGTAAAGGGTACTGTAAAGCCATCAACTTCGGATGAACATAAGAAACACGGACTAAACCTTTACCTTTTCCATTAACAACTATATCACGGTCGCCACATGTTTCTTTAGTGTCACCTACCATAATGCCAGCAACTTCATCAGTGCTAGAAATATGACATTCTCTTCCACTCTCAGAAATGAAAACTTTTAGTGTAATCTGCAGCTCACCAATTTCATCACTTTCATATAAATCACGTTGCTACCTAAACTCACCAACCAATTGATTTGTTTCATCTAGCATTATTATAAGACCTCATACAACCACTTTATCAACACTTTCTCGGTCATGAACACCAACCCACCGAAGGTGATTATCAACTTCGTTAATGGTGTCATAAATGTAAAGCTGACAAAATTTGGGGGTTTCATTGTCATTCGGTATTAAAGATCCAAAAACATGGTAATTCTGACCATTTAGTCTGTATACATAAGGCGCCCTTCCATTATTGATTGAATGATCTATGAAGTAAAGGAAAAAATTGCATTGTAGAGCCGTATAAATCTATGAAAAACAGGACCCCTTTTCTTGTTGTTGTATAAATCCAGCAAATACTCAGGGGTAGGAGGGATTGGAGGCAATCTCATAGCACATTTCATGCAACAAAGAGAAAATATAGGACATCCTTTAGTCACATTTTTATTTACCCTTTCTTCCTTCCACAACCGAGCATGGCATTTCGAACATATCACCGGAGGACCACCCAAAGAAGCATACTCCTCAAGAATGACACCTCGCGGTGCACGTCTGCTCTACATCAAATTACAATTCGAATTCATCCCATCAACAATGTCTTCATCATTACCATCAAGCAACTAACTAAGACAATCTACATCATCTATATTTAATAATTTTATTATCACAAAACTAAATGTGGGTAATTTTTCAGGAGTACATCTTTGTTTTTTTACCACTTGATTCACAACCACTAGCTTCATAATCCGATCCTTCAGAATCATCAGACAATAGTGAAGCAGCAACTACATTCGGACCTGAAAGAAAATATTAAATGGTAAATTATAATTATGTAACACATAACAAAGATGAAATGTCACATACATTTCACCTTCATTAAAGTCATTACTTTCTTCCTCATCATCAATAACAATCTCATCTGCGAATAATGCTCTACCAAACCCAAGATAATTTTCCTTCCCTTTTCGGTTCCAAGGTTAACATCCATTTAAGGAAACATCATTAATGTTTGATCGCGTTTCCTCTGTTTCATAATTAAAACAACCATTATTTAGTTATTCCTGTTACTATAAGGATAGATAGACAAAATCTTAACAATGCTAGAATCTAATATTTACCTCTCAATATATTTCTAGAAAATTAGGCGCTACCTGAATTTGTTACATCTGATAAAGGAGTTATGTCCTGACTACCTTCAAAAGGATTTATGTAGTTTACTCTGCTATTTGATCGGGGAGTAATAATTTGACTACTACATTCGACCAACCAAATATTAAACGCATTATTACGTCATAAACATAAAATAGTAGTTGCTTTGCAAGAAAAACACAGAGTAAATTAATAAAATAAACAATACTTGCAGCTATTTGAACAAAGTGGCCTGACCTAGGCAAGTCACCAAGTTTCCTCCTCTTTCCTACAAACCTAACAATATTTGGCGTGGATTCCGTCAATATACCTGCATTACAGACACAACAATGGGTAGTCAGAACATAAGCCTAAATATGGCTGCGGTTAAAATTTTGTAAGAATTAGAATATGTACTTCAAGGTGTTTTGGTTTGGCTCCCACAACTAACTATTGCAGGGGTGAACAGAGCTCTTTGGTTCGTTTTGGGGGACGGAGTATGAATGTTGGCCATGAATGTTGTTAACACGGGTGCTGAACAAACACAAACAGAAGTCTTACTTATATTCACATATACGAAGAGACAGTATTCAATAACAATTAACTTACCTGTGGTCATTCTCCTTACTTGTGCAAGAAGATAAAACACAACGATCAGCAACAACAGAGTCGACAACAACATTCTCTTTGTTACGATTCAATAGTTTCGTTCTTCTGTACTTCCGACCATAATTTGCACTCAAATCTTCCAGGTTAAAGAACTTGTCACCTTTTTCACCACCCATACCTTGCACAACGAATCAACCCGTAGTCAAATTAACAACTGGAATCTGTATACACAATCTGAAAGGGGGTGAAGACACTATTCAAAAGAGGGGGAGAAGTCACTAATCAACCTAAAGAAACTAATTAGAATTTGAATTTCAAATTCAAAAGTGTATATGACAGATTTTTACCTTTCAAGAGAAGCTTAAGAAACTTTCAACATAAGCTTTCTTCTTATCATATGTAAGCTTTATTCTCATGAAATATATTGAATTATCAATTTAAAAAAACTTATCGGTGGCAACTTCAATAATTTTTTACAACTTGGTGGGTCAATGGTAAAAAGGGGTTGAAGTTACTATTCTAAAGGGGCAGTAGGAACTATTATATACATAGATTAGTTACTGGACTTTAATTCTACTTCATATATACATGTTGATGTGTTAAGCTACTTGAACTCCTTCATCTGCGCAATCCGTCATCAATAACTTAAAATTATCAAGTGGAATTTCATCAAGCCTATTTTCGATCCTTTGCACATCAGTTCCATATATTATGTAATGATCCTTCTTCGCACGAGACTTGTGCATTCTCAAACAAGTATTAGGTGTCATGTTAATCCACTTATAGTCATATTCAGGAATATCATACCTTTCCAATAACGTGTCAAACATAAAATGCATTATTTCACAGCAAATATATAAATAAAAAATGAACTAGTTTTTGTAGTTAAGGTTACCAGAGAATAATGCAACATTTTCTTCTTTAATTCTTCAGGAACCACATGCCATTTAACATGAGTAAGCGACACATAATCCTTAACTAGTATCCCCAAAAATTTACTTAGCTCTCGCATAGGCTTCTTATCTCCAATTGGTTGGCCCCGTTTATTTAATTTATGACCACCTTTTCATTAGAATTCCTAGTAGGAACATGAACCCTATAAATATGACCTGACGTGAAAGAATATAGTTAAAAACATATTATAATTATGAGAGTATATAATACTCGAAGATAAGATAGGGATCAGTGAGAATGACCCTTTTGACTTAGAAACTATTAAGATTACTATTAAGATTATTACTTTGTAAGTAACCTTATGATGTTACTTCTGTTATACATGAGATGTCATATTATAGAGCCGCTCGAGATAGGTCCCCAACTACTTTTCTAGGAGAGAGTGTTGGTTCCAGCTTAGATATGGATCGTTCAAAGGCCTATATAGCTATATCTAGTGATAGCGAGGACTTATCCATCTAGAAGATTATAACACCACCGAGAACTCCACAAGTTATCATTGACATGATTAATTCCGCACCTCGAGATGAGGCTTTTGGTTTTCTTGTTGCTGTTGAGGAACCAGTGATCCAGCCTGCTAATGTCACCCCTATTTTTACTAGCTTATCTGAATTAAAACCGATACCATCACCTATGAATCTAGCTACAGATGGAGTACTTATTGTTATATCTCCTCGTAAGGAGGATCATTTCGCCGCTGACTTAGAGACTCATTTCCATTCAGAGCTACCAAAGATTACACCTTTGAGTGTAGAGACTCCAGTTATGCCTAGTACTGACCTGCCGCTTCGAGACCATGGTTACTACTGACCTTGAGCATGTTTTTACACATATTATGGTACCTGTACGACTCCCAGTATTAGCTCCATTTCCATATGAGATACCAGTATGTGGTACTGCGCCCCCTGCCCCCACTATTTTTGTTGCCCTTGCTACTAGGGGTATAAAAGGATTTACTGAGGGCTTTCCTTCATTGATGGCTAATGTGGGAGGTTATCCACTACCTAATGTTCCAGCCTTTCTGTATGAGGAGATTAGACAGATGTATGATGAGATATGTGCTTGGTATCGGGAGGTATTTTCTACCCGAGATGCTTTGATGAGACTGATTGTTGAAAGACCTTCTATACCTTCATCAGAGGCAGGTTCTGTTCAGAGGAGTTTTGATAGAGAGATCATGTACCTGACCGCTACCACTGTTACTACGAGCCTATAGACGAATATTGTTGAGATACCATTTATGATTTTAGGAGTTGTAGATATGGCTTATGTTGCCCAGATGATTGATCAGACTCGAGAGAAGTTTCTGCATAAGGTGGACTAACTGTTCGGTCCACATTAATATGGCCCAGTAGATGTGACTTTTTTCTTTCTTTTTGGGGAATGGAATATGTTATCACTTGCGCATTCTTACCCCTTTTGGTTGACCCATTACATGTATAAATCTTTACGACTCGAGTACGGTGAAGTTGATAACTTTGAGATGCGGATGGTATTGCACCCTTTTTGCTTTGCTGTAGTTCCGAGCATCTCGATATTGCTATTTTTGAGTTGTTATTTCTAGATCATTTATGTAGTAAGGACTTTCCATGTATTATATTCCACACAATTATCATTCAGATGTATTGACGATATTCCTAATTTGTGGGTCAGACTTGATATTATGCATTGATGTACTAGACTGAAGATGATTATGAGATAAATATGATGCTGCTGTATTTCACTGAGATATTATTATTTACATTTCCGCACGATATTATTACTGTTGCATTTCATACACAAAAAATCTTTTCGAGAATTAACTTGTTTCAAAGTAAACCATACTTTATTTATATATACTCTTTTGAGACAATCCAATAATTTTTATACAAGATCTTCAGAAAACTAAGATTTCTTAAATAAGTGTGTTCACTCCGACGATTCTATATTTAAAACAATTTATTTCCATTCCACTACAAAACAAAAGTTTTTGCTATATCCACTCTACTTTTGTAATGATTTACTTTTATTACAAAAACGAACCACATTTTAGTATTTTATCGCTATAAAATCAGTTTTGTCAAATCAAACCATGTTTTAGTATTTCAATTAATAGAATTACTAAATTACTATTCTGCCCCTTTTTTTTTCTCCTCCCACCTTCTTCCCCAATGCTCACCCACGACCATGACGGCCACCATCGGCAACCGCCGTCCGGCGGTGGTCTGGCCCAAATCCGGCGAGCTCCAACCTCGAATTTTATTAAGTCTCACATTCCCCATTACCCAATCTATCCATTCGCCTAAACAGATATCTCAGATTCATCCCGGAGTTCATTTTCTGGCCAAACTCCGGCCCTCTCTTCTTTCGTCTCTCTTTCCTCCCTCTTTCTCCCTTTCTAATCAAACAACACCACCACCATCGTCGGTGGTGGCTCCGCCATTTTTTGACCAACACCAGTCACAATAACACACACACTCGAAATAAACACACACAAACACATAATACACACACACAAAATACACGCACAACCATCATCACCCCCTCGATCTCACCACCATAACACACAACAATTACAACATCATCAATCCTTCTCCTTCTCCACCTTCAATCTGACCCCAACCATTCCCCATCTCCACCTCCAACGCTGTAGCGGTGGTTTTCTGATTTTTTTGCCACTAACCAACAATCTAATACCCACAAACACTCCTCCATCTCTCACCACCAAAAGCCCTCTAATAAAACTATCATTATGTGTTTATTCAATAAAAGCACATTTCAACCCTAATTTACTATTTTAGGCAAAAACATTGAATAAATATATTCTCTTTTTTAAGGGTTTATAAAAATAAAAGGATTCAATCAAGAACTAATTAGCCATAATATACACATTTATATTTATACAAAACTAGTAAGGTGATATAAATTACCCATTGCCAAATAAATCAAATATTCAAGATCAAAAATTAAAGATTAATGAAGAGTTTAATTACCTTAATTAAAAGAAAGGTTAATAATAATTGAATCTTCTCCTCCGATATCCAATTATTCCACCCAAATTAATATGCTTCTCTTGATCACCCTTAATCTTTCTTTATCAAACCACAAACTAAACTTAATCACTTACCCACTTTAATTATTTACCAAAATCTTCCTCGATGCTTCCAAATATATATAATCAATTTTCTTTTATAGATAATTAAGGTTTAGGGGGTATTCTAATTTAAGGTTATGAAAAGTGGATTAGAGTTCTCAAGTATATTATAGGAGGATTTTTCTAAAAAAATAATTAATAAAGAGTTCCATTTCTCTAGAATCATCTCAACTTTTTAAAATTTTATAAAAATAAAATAATAAATTTATTAGAATGCCCTTGCTAGGAAATGTTTTTTTTTAATATAATATAAACGAATGATGGAACTAACCAATAATTTAAATATTAGATTGTGGGTTCTTACTAATAATAATATAAAATAATAAAAATATAATAAAAATAATAATCTTACTGGTTTACTTAATATTGGCTAGCACGAGAGGGTACCAAATTCAATAAAACATTGTATAATATAAATTTTAATATTAGAAGAATGATAGAATAATAAAATTTTAAGCTATAGGATTAGCAATTATTTACCTAAATTTAGTCACATACCCATTATAGTTTACCACAAGTACCCAATGGTGAATAAATTAAAGGAGAATTTATAGCATTAATAATTGTAAAAATAATACTAACTTCATCGGCTCTCGATTGTAATTTTATACCTAATAAAATAAATTTTATTCGCACTCGCATCCCATATTCGAGTACTTAAATTCTAAAATAGTGAGGGGTAATTCTTTTACATTTCTTCCTCGAATTACGAAGTAGCTTCCTCTATCGAATGATTTCTCCATATTATCTTCACCAAATTGAACTTTTTTTCTTAACTTCTGAATCTTTCGATATAAAATCTAGATCGGATGCTCTTTATACATCAAATCTGATTGAACTTCTATTGGCTCATAGGCACGAATATGACGGTTATCAGAATGGGAAGATTTTAAAATTCAAATATGAAAAACATTATGAATATACTGGAGATCTGGTTGTAACGCTCACTGGTAAGATACAACTCCTACATTCTTCAAAATCTCAAAGGGACCAATATATCTAGGACTTAACTTTCCTTTCCTTCCAAACCTCATCACTCCTTTCTAAGGTGACACTTTAAGCAGGACTTTATTTATAACTTCAAATTCCTTATATTTTCTTCCCAAATCAATATATTTCTTTTGTCGATCCTGGGTGACTATTAATCATTTCTTCATAATCTCAATAGATTGGGTTGTCTGTTGAATTAATTTAGGTCCATAAATCTTTCTTTCACCTACTTCTTTCTAACATACTGGTGACCTGCATTTCCTACCATAAAGAGCATCAAACCGAGCCATTCTTATACTTGAATAAAAGCTGTTGTTGTAAGAAAATTCCATTAATGATAAATGATCATCCCAATTCCCTTTGAAGTCTGGGATACAAGCTCTTAACATATCTTCAATCGTCTGTGTAGTCCTCTCACTTTGTTCATCTGTCTGGGGATGGTAAGTTGTACTCATGTTTAGTCTCGTGCCTAAGCATTTCTGGAAAATTTTCCAAAATCTTGACATGAATCTGGCGTCTCTATCTGGCACGATTGAAACTGGCACTCCATGTTTAACTACAACTTCTTTCAAATTTAGATTGGCTAACTTTTCTATGGTGTACCTTTCATTAAGTGGAAGAAAATATGCATATTTGGTCAATCGATCAAATATAACCCAAATAGCGCCATGGTTGATCTTATATCTTGGTAATCCAACAATTAAATCCATAGTGATATGTTCTCATTTCCATTCTAGGATATATAAGGGTTGTAGCAAACCACTTGGTCTTTGATGTTCGTCTTTTATTTTCTGACTTGTTAAGCACTTACTTACCCACTTTGCAATTTCTCTCTTCATATTTAGCCACCAATAATTTCTCTTTATGTATTGATACATCTTTGTATTTCCAGGGTGAATCTGGTATCTAGAATTATATGCTTCGTTCACAATCTCGTCCTGTAACTCTGGTATATTGGGAATCCAAATTCTTGAAGAAAATCTCTTAATCTCTTTCTTATCCCTTAAGCTTTAAACTTCATCTCATGTCAATTCCGATCTATTGTTTTCCATCATCGTTTCTTGACATCGTCGAATCTTTACTATTATTTTCAGTTGTACTTGAATATCAAAAATCTGCTAATTTACTTGAACTGGAATCTTTTTCTCTATATCCAGTTTCTCAATCCCTTGAATCAATTCTATGGATGTTATTAACATTCTTACTCTTCCTTTCCGACTTAAAGCATATGCGACCATGTTCGCCTTTCCAGGATGATAATTTATAGTATAATCGTAGTCCCTGATCAACTCTTACCATCTTCTTTGTCTCATTTTCAATTTTTTCTGAGTAAAAATGTACTTCAATATTTTATGATCTGTTTAGATCTCACGCATTTTTTCATATACGTAATGCCTCCAAATCTTGAGTGCAAAGACTATCGCTGCTAACTCTAAATTATGATTAGGGTATCTAGTCTCATATTATTTCAACTATCTTGAGGCATAAGAAATGACTTTGCTGTTTTGCATTAATACACATCTTAGTCCATTGAGAGAAACATCACTATAAATCATAAAATTTCTTGAGTTACCGGGTAAAGTTAACATTGAGGAAAACATCAATCTTTTCTTTAACTCTTGAAAAATTTCCTCACATTTTGGGGTCTATTAAAATTTCTCATCTTTTTGTGTGAGTTGAGTCAAAGGCATAACAGTCATCAAAAAGTGTTGTATAAATCTTCAGTAATAATTATCTAATCCAAGGAAACTTCTAACTTTAGTTGGTATTTTTGGTTGCTCCCAATTTGCTACAGCTTCAACCTCGACAGGGTCAACTGAAATTCCTTCACTAGTGATGATATTTCCTAAGAATTATACTTTATCTAACAAAAATTCACATTTAGAAAATTTGTCGTACAACTTCTCTTTCCTCAAAATCTCTAATGCCAATATCAGGTATTCTGCATGTTCTTCGCGAGATTTAGAGTAAATCAGGATGTCGTTAACAAATACAATAACGCACTTATTTAGATATTTCTTCAATACTCGGTTCATCAAGTCCATGAAAGCACCAAGGGCATTTTTCAATCCAAATGGCATCATTAGGAATTCGTAATGTCCATACTTTATCCAAAATGCTGTCTTTGGTACATCTTCTGGTTTAATCTTCAACTGGTTATAGCCAGATCTTAAATCAATCTTTGAAAAACAACCGGTTCCTTTCACTTGATCGAACAAATTATCAATCCTTGAAAAAGGGTACTTATTCTTGATGGTTCAATTTTCAATTCTTGATAGTCAATACATAGCCTAATTGATCCATCTTTCTTTTTCAAAAATAAAATTGGTGCTCCCCATGGGACACGCTGGGGGTCGAACTACTCCTTTATCCAATAACTCTTGGAGTTTTGTAGCTAATTCTTTCATCCCCACATGGGCCTTTTATATGGAGCTTTAGAAATTGGTTTCGTTCTTAGAGCGAGCTTAATTATAAATTTAATTTCTCTATCATGGGGTAATCTGGGTAGATTTTTAGGAAAAATATTCCTATATTCATTCACAACAAAAATTTCATCCAACCTAGGGGAAGACTATATATATCTATGACGTGAGCAAGATATTCCTGACATCCTCGATATATCATTCTTTTAGCTTGTAATATAGTGAGAAACTTATAAGTTTGATTCTGACCGCGTAGAATTACTCTTTTATTATCGGGTCCCTTTAAACTAACTCTTTTCAATCTACAATTAATCTGAGCATCGTATCGATTCAACCAATCCATCCCTAGTATCCCATCAAATTTTCCTAACTTAAAAGGAATAAGATCTGCAACAAAGGGACTTCCCTAAATCTCTATCTTACAATTAGGGCATACTTGATTAACAAATATAACTTCTTGGTTAGAAATTTATACCATCATATCCTCATCTAAAAATAATAATTCTAATCCCAACTTATTCACAAAGTTCTAAGATATAAAATAAGTAGTAGCACCAGAGTCAATTAACATGCAAGCATTCACTGAATTTACTGGAAGCGTACATGTGATCACTACATTATAAGAAATAGCATCCTTGAGAGCCATAATGAAAGTACGTGCAGTAGGTTTCTTGCTGGTGTTGGTATTTCCTGAGTTATTATTTCCTGGAGATGGGGTGCCATTAGTCTGAGTACCACACTTTCCTTTGGGGATTGGCGGCATTCGCGAGCATAATGACCTTTTCTTCCACAACTGTGACAAATGATGGCCTTCTTTTTGTAACTATTCGCATAATATTTCTTCTTTCCACATATGTAGCATGTAACATTTTCCTAGTGACACTTTCCATCATGGTTTCATCCATAAGTCTTCCAATCTGGAAAATGACATCTCGCTTGAATTAGATTTTCTATTTGAGGGGCTCAGAATCTAGTCTCGTTACCTCGGTTACCTTGGTGCCCAAACCTCCGATTATCAATCCTTTGATCCTATCTTTTCATAAATTATTTGTTTCTTTTACTTCCATCAAACTTCCTTCTAAAATTTCCACTATTGTTTGAAAACTTTTTCTTCGTACCAACTTTGTCCTTGTGATAAAATCATTCCCGCTTTCCACAATTAAAGACTTATACACAAGCGTTGCATAACTAGAAATATTAAGTACTACTACTCAATTTTGAATCCATGGTCGTAGTCCTAGTTGAAATCGTCTAACTTTATTTTCTTCGGTGTTAGTATGATAAGGTACAAATCTAGAGAGTTCTGAAAACTTGTTCTCATATTCTGCAACGGTCATGTTTCCTTGCTTGAATTCTAAAAACATCAATTCCATTTGTTGTTTCAGATGCTTGGGATAATACATTTCAAGGAAAAAAGTAGTGAATCTCTCCCATGAAATTACCAGATTTCCTTCAATGGCTCTCAGAGCTTCCCACCAATAATTAGCTTCGCCTTTTAGCATAAAGGTAGCAAAGATAGTCTTCTTGTTCTTTTCACCTCTTACGATATCAAAGGTCTTCTGAATTTCTCTAAGCTAAATCCTAGCTTCAATGGGGTCAGTTGTACTTTTAAATTCAGGAGGATTCAAAGATTTGAAAGATACAATAGACTGAGTTTGTTCTACTCATGGCGTCTTAGGATCAGGAGGTGGATTCTGAGTATGTTGTTGTAGAAATGCAAGTAGACGAGCAGTAGGGTCATTATTATTTGGGGGTGGATTCTGATTTTACTCTTGATCTTGGTTCTGACCTTGTTGTTCTTCTTATCGAGGTTGAGTGTTTCTACTCTCTTCTACCTCAGTGGTTGGTCTTGAGTTCTTTGGGGGTCTTCCTCTTCTTTTTTCTAGGTGTCATATTTTTACTAATAAGAAGAAAGCATTGAGTTTGATTAAATTGAACCAATAGTGTTTAATAGCAGTTATGAACATTCAATGTTGTTGCAATATATCCAAGGACCTTTCAAGAAAATAAAATAATTGTTTAATTTATTACTTAAGCCCTCACTAATGATTTTTTCCTTCGACAAAATTTTTAATGCAAGATCCCTGGTTAAATCTTTTGTTTGTAACAAAATAATAATATGTGTTTTTCTTATATAACTGTTCCTATCATCCAGAACAGTTAATTCATTTCCTATCAGCTAAATATAAATTTCTATGTTCGCCTAAATTATTCCATAGCCTTACATCAATTTATCATTCAGATCGATTATTTAATTCCTCTCAAATTTTAAACTATCTTTTATCAATTCATTATACCCTTTCAAAATTCATGAATGATAAATTAAACAATTATTCTTTCTTTCTATTACTTCAGAAACTCGTTTGAATCTGTTTATATTTTAGAACTATTCAGAGTTTTGTTTGACATGATTATTCTCATCATTCGAGATAATGCCTGCGCTTAAAGTTTATCAATATAGTGATCATATCGATACCAAAATATTATTCTAATTTAATAGAGACTGGTTCATTGTTCGATCTAGAATATGTGACATTATTTCTAAACATTCTTACGATATGATGCGAGAATTGAATTGGGATATGTTCATCTATACTGGTCAACGTGGAATTTCACCCACTGTAATTACTATGACAGTTCGATCTGTGAACATGTTTTTCGGCTCGACTACAGCTGAGGGTTAAAATGTTAACCCTTTTTTTATGCTAGCAAGTGTGTGTTAGGGTTCTTATGGTGAGCCGTGATTGGGTGAGCATAAGATTCATAGGAGAATTGTACACTATGGTAGTTGATTGCATCATTGATGTACCAGGATTAGAAAATGACTTGTTATTCTTGAATCAAGTGGCATAGTGGCTGATAAAGGTTTCTTTGTTGAAATTGTAAAGTATTGTTGATTATTTCTTTTAGAATTTACAATTCTATTGCTTTTGACCCCATTATTATTAACTTAAAATTTGTTAGTCATTTATACATGTTGAGAACTCGATTGCTCACTCGTGCTATTCTTTGTATATTACAAAAAATAATGAAGACTGAAGCAGATGGCATATTTGATCAGGCAAGGATGAGGAAAGGAAAGGAGCATGTTCGTTGTGGAAGCCTATAGCCTTCTAGCTCAATATTATGAATTGTAAAAAGTGCTATTCCCAGACTTGTATTTTATATCACATACTTCTAGTAGGATATTTATCATGTATGTAATAAATAGGTATGTGGGAAAGACTCGATTGTAAGATCTATGGAGTGTCATCCACACTAAACAATGTATCTCTTTATGGTTTGTAATAATAATATAGGTGTGCGAAGTTTGATATCGTAGCGACCTGAATCCACGAAAGTGTGGGTTTGGGGGCGTCAATTAGAATTTTAACCCCTAAATTTGATTTTGTAAAAATATTTTATAATCAATTAATTGATTTAATTTTTTTTGAAAAAAATATTTATTTTATAATAGATTGAATTTTAAATCTAAATAATTTCTATTCTTAACCGTATAGATTATTTTTAAAAATATTCACTAATCTTTAAAATATTTAAAAAAAATGTTTTAAAACCTTAAAATGCTAAATACAATGGAATACAATAATCATGTAGTAAGATGTTATGTCGTGTCTTAAACTATGTGCAGCTAAATATTACATACAAAATAACTATATTTTAATACAATTACACTTTAGCCATGAAGATAAATTTTTTTTAAAAAAGTTAAAAATTTTACTTTTAACCATGCAAATGTAATGTCTTACAGATGTACTATAGCTCAAATGCAGTTAGCAACAAATAAATTTGAATTACTAATAATCTAGGCAGAGAATGATGATTGTTGGAATAAATGATATTAAGTGATATGTTTAGGACATAACATATGTAGCCAATGATAGATTCTTGTATCCTGTATTTTGTGTTCTCTATTCTTTTACTAGAATAACAAAGTGTATTTTGTGTTCTCTATTCTTTTACTAGAATAACAAAGTTTGTTTAGGCCAATAATAATAGCACCTAACTTTATACAATTTATATATATTGAAATTAATATTGAATTATAGCCTTATTTTTTACTCAGAGTAACTTTTCTGGTGAGATTGGTTTATAGTCATTTCTCTGGTTAAAGCATGCTTATGTTATATATATATATTTATTTATTTATTTTACACCAATAATAAATATATATATATATATATTTATTTATTTATTTATTTATTTATTTTGGGCAAATAATAATTTTCTTTTTGGTCCAATAATTATAAAATATATACATATTTTATTTTCCACACTTTTTATTATACTAGATAAAATGTATTTCCACATTTTTTGGTTTTTTATTTTATTAAAATAAAAGTGTTCTTCTCGCTTCACAAATTTGGGACATCATATCTCACTAGCATATGTTTATGTTTGTGGTAATGGTAAAGGCATGGCCTGAGATGTGCACAAATGTTCCACATAATTACAGAAGAGCACGCATATTTTACCACTCAACCTTCAAGAATTTTTGTTCAAATTTTGGAGATATATGATGCAGACAACTATCTACTTGCACACAGAATAGTGTTGGTACAGCCTAGAACTACCTAAACTATATAGGATTTACTAGGGAAACTTTCTTTAGTTCCATTGAATATATGTGGATATAAGAAAATGTAATAAACATCTTATATTTGGTGGACATCAACTGTTCATTTGAAAGTTGAGATTGTCTAAAATTTGCAACCAATTGCTTCTGTATCTTGTTTATCTTGTTGCCCAATATTATATGACTAAAAAGGCTAATTTTATGGGTGCTGTGGATAATAACAAGGCAAGGAGCTTTGTGAAAATTATATTATATTATATCCTTTATATAATTGGAATAAAAAAGATAAAATGGAATGGTTTGATCATAGGGCTAATATTGTAATTAGGAATTGGTGATCAATGAATATTATAAATAATAATGAATCACTAAAATATTGTATTATTATCCAAAAGTACTATGGCAATTGATTAGTAAAAATCAAGTACTATGACAATTAGATAATCATATCAAAAAATAAGTCAACTCATTTTGTCAAAAAATAATTCTTATGTAAAAAAGTATTTATAAATTTTCATGTTCATGGTAAATGTGTAAAGTTAACTTTTTATATTACTAAATAATAAAAACATTTACTATCTGTTTAGTTATGAATGTCACAAATGAATGTCACAAATTGTATAAATAATAAATTTAAAAAAAATATAATAACTATAAAGAATTAATATAATTAAATAAAATACACCCCTATCATCTTGGAGTCTATTGCTAACACAGAAATTTATGGTTATCTAGTTATTAATATTAATAAAGTTATTAGAATAAAAAATAATAGTACTTTTGATAAAAGATATTCATATCAAAAAGTAAAGAAGCTTTTTTATTTTGTCAAAATATAATTCTTTTGTCAAAATTTATTTATAAATTTTCATGTGGTGTAAAGTTAAATTTTTATATTATTAAATAATGAAAATATTTACTATATATTTAGTTATGAGTGTCACAAATTCTATAAATAATAAATTTTGAAAAGAAATATAATAAATGTAGAGAATTAATAAAATTGAAAATAAAATACAAATTTAATAAAATGAAACAAATACCCTAACAATAGATTGTAAATTATGTTTTTTAAATATTATTACAAAAACTGAAAATTTGTAAAATATTATTAAAAACACACTTGAAAAGTAGTAAGATACAAATTGCAAGCAACTTTTCAATTTCTATATAAATGTAATACCAACTAAATGAACAAGTTTAAAAAATATTTTTTTTTGAAAAATATATCATTTAAAAACAAATATGTACAAAATATTATTAAAAACACTCTTGAAAAAGTAGTAAGGTAAAAACTGCAAGCAACTTTTCAATTTCTATAAAAATTTAATACCAACTAATTGAACAAGTTTGAAAAATATATGATTTAAAAATAAATATGTACAAAATATTATTAAAAACACACTTGAAAAAGTAGTAAGGTACAAACTGCAAGCAACTTTTCAATTTCTATAAAAAATTAATAACAACTAAATTAACAAATTTAATTTTATTTTTTTAAAAAAATAAATCATTTAAAATTAAATATGTATAAATATATATTTCATATTATTAGAATGTTAAAATATTGAAATAAAATAAAAGAATAATTATGCATAATAGTGAAATACAGTTTTAAAATAATAATATATTATACAAAGGTTTTCATCATGAAATATAAAAATGTAATAATAACTAAATATATAAGTACAAAATATTTAAGAAATATAAAAATTTAAAGAATAAATTTTTTTTAATAAAATTTAATAATGTAAAGAATAAATATTGACTTCCAAATTTTTATAAAAAAACATTTATAATCATGCACGGGCATAAAACTAGTTCTTTAAAATTAAGAGAAGATATTTTCATAGATTATATACTTTTGATGACCCTAGTTGTTAGATTATAAAGTTTGAGATGTAGTAGATTTATCATTTATGTAACAAATTATATAATTTTACAATGGATTACATACTTTCCAAAAGTAGCTTTTCATATTTATGTGGTAAAATGTTACATTAGCTTGTAAAAATAGTACAACAGCTTGTTTAATATTTCAATAGCTTGTATATAATTGTTACATTAACTAGGAGAGTGTTAATTACCTTGAGTATATTATTGAAACCAACAAAAAGTGAGCCCATATAGTAGGCTTCACGTGCTGGTCTTCACTATATGTGGGCTCCATATGACAAGTTAGCATAGTGTGGAGCCCTTGTGCTGGTATTAAAATATCGAAGACATTATCTCATTATTTTCTACAAAACATAAGTATTTTAAAGCAACAATACTATATTTTTTTAATATCATTATTTCTGATATGTCGATATTTGCTTTTAATTTTCAAAGTAGAAATATTATATTTTTTAATATCATAATTTAGGTGGTTTATGATTAATAAAAATTCAAAATAAATTATACCATGTATTTTTAATTTTTACATATATTAAACATGTAGTAATATTTTTCTTATAATTTATTTTTTAACAAAATATATTTAAAATTTATTGAATAAACCCAATAAAAAGTACTCAATTACAAAAAAGAAATAATGTTATCAACAAAAATTTTATTCCCCAAAATATGGGGCGCCCACTCAAAAATTAGAAATTTTGGTAAATTTTGGTCGTGTTATTAACGACCAATAAAATATAAGGTTTATTAAAATTCATTACACAAAATTCAACTACAATGTATGTTCAATCACTATTACTTATCTTGAATATTTTCTTTTTTCACCAAACACGATAATTTACCATAATTTTGTTTAAGAAAGCTAGGCCTATTATATATGTTTCGACTTTAAATGTAAAATTAAATAAAGTCAATAAATAAAAAGAAAATATAAGAGTAATACCGTCCAACCAAAATTAAATAATAGTTTAGAATCTCGACAAGAAAAAGATTTATAACTTATGCCACACAAATATTTATTTAAATGATCTAATATAATAATAGTTACATGTTTATGATGCTTTTATAAAAAGAGATTCAATTTGAAAAATATAAAGAAGAGAAACTATCCTCTATTACATTTTATTAAATGGTAGTTGCACTAGATAATTTTGAAAAATAAGGTGATTTATGATTAAAAATTACAATAAATTACGTATTCTAGTGAATATTTTTTTTGTTATAATTAATGGAGAGAATTATATTTTGCATCCCTTAATTTTGACCCAAAATCAATATTGACCAAAATCAATATTGTATACCTATTTTCATAAATTGTAATTTGCATGCCTTGAAACCTGATACAAATATCACCCTTTTTGCTGTTATTGGGAGAGGAAAAAACTGGACTTTCAGCTTTAAAAATTAATTAACATATAGTTTATCTATTTTAAATTGTATTTAAAATTGAAATTTATATATTTTTTATATTTTTGAATTTTCGAGTTATACTAGTAATTTCAGTTTCAATTTTATTATGTGGCGTTAATTTGTAAAATGTATATTTAAATTTTAATTTTGATTATACATTAAATTTTTGTAATAAATTCGTTGCTATCACTTATTATAATTATTTGATGTAATTATTATTTAAGTGTATATTTAAGGAAGAGAATTTGTTATTATAAGTACATAATTTTTTACATTATATATTAGAAAACATGTTTTACCCGTCATTAATTTATTTGTAACTGAGGGTTGCCTTTTGCATTTGAATTAAAAGTTTCCGTAGCAAACTGTAATTTCTGAAAATAGGTTTAAAATATTAATTTTGGTTCAAAGATAAGCGATGAAAATTAATAAATATAATACTATTAAATAAACAAAATAACAAAAGCCAAAATTTTAAATATTCAGGCTTAGCCTATTATACATTAATTTGGGTCTAGTGGCGCCCATTACATTGGGGTGAAGGGTAATTAGGTATACATAATTAAAATTCACCTACTAACCACCAAATTTTGAGATTATTATAAGATAGTATACATATATAATTATCCCTTCTTCAAACCAATAGAAGCTTTGTTTCAAAGAAATACAGAAAATAATGGAAAAGATGTTCTCAAATTCTTCTTTATCTTCCTCTGCATCACCAACATTCCTTGAAGAAGATGATCCTCATGCCCTTGTTAAGAAAACATAATGTGTTTACAGGGGAGTTCATAAGTATAGATCTTACTCTTTCACCTACAACTACATATTATGTACATTTAAAACACAATAGAAAAAAATGGATGAATCTTTTCTTAACCAGTATTATTAAATTATCCACCTTATAATCTGTTGTTCTTAATTAGTAGTTATTTATCTGGTGTTCATTTTAATTCAAGTGTTTACATTAAAATTTTTCAATTAATTCATATTTTCAATGAGCAGGATGAAGACAGGGAAATTTGAGCCTTATGTATGGGATAAAGGTACATGTAGTGTTTCCCAACAAATCAAGAAAGGAAGAGGAGGTAATTTTTATAAAATTTTGTCATATATATTTTTTAATTAATTTGTCTTTCATTTATTTAAGAACATTTTTTGTTCTAACAATTATTTATTTATGTTTGGTCTTGATTTGCCCCTATAACTTGTACTTTGTCCCCACTCTACCTAGGTATGTTTCACTTTTTTACTCTTTTTATTTAAATTTATTATTGGTGAAGTTTTATCATTTCTTTTAATAAAAAAATAATTCAAAGATTATCAAATATACTACTTGCAGGAGTCTATGAACATGAAGAAGCTGCCGCTCATACTTCTGATCCTGCTGCTCTCAAATATTGGGGACTCAATGCTCCACTTAATTTTCCTGTACATAACCCCTTCATTTAGTGGTTTAAAAATTATATTTGCATATTATTTCATAGACAATACATTTTGATAAGTTCCCTTTTTAATAATATATATGGTTAAAATTTGCAGATTGAATTATACGAAAAAGAAATTGGAAAAATGCAAAATTTAACAAAGGAGGAGTATGTAGCCACTCTAAAGAGAAACATCCATGTATATTCTGCTGGAGTTTCAAAATATAAAGGAGTATTCAAGTAATATTTTTAACCCTATTTTACCATACAATGACATTTACTAACATTTTTCAATTACTTTTTGAACATAAGTTACAAACTCAACAAAAAAAATGATGCATGTTTATTATGACATTTATTTACCAATTTTTTTTAACATTTTTGACATGCATTCATTTTTTTATACCTTTTTTTCTATGTGATGTAGTACAAAATTAAATCTTAAAGATTACTACAATGATATTGTGTGATAAGCTGCATTTTATTCATTTGATTTTTATTATTCGAAATTGAACAATAAAATTAAGCAAGTTTATTATGATATTTATGACCCGTCATGTGGTTGCTAGCTCCATTATCTAGATACCATATGTTAGATTCACCTCATTTTTTTCAGCGTCTGACACCAACTTTGGTGTCACACCTTCTTCATTTAACAAAAAATTCTTCTATCCACACTCCACCATTAACAATTTCGGCTCGTCATATGGTATTTGTGACATATTTACTCCTAGTTGTTGATCCTTCTCGCGTCTTGGTTTCGTGCACTCCGCTGCGTAGTGGCCATAAATAAGACAATTGAAACATCTAACCTTGCTTCTGTCTCGAAAGCCTTGATTCTCTTATCTTACTCGAGTTTCATTTCCACTGTTTTTCCCTCTCGAGTTTGATCTCTTCAACCATTCCTCTCTTTTAAAGAGTAGTTGTCCCTCAATTTTTTCTTTTTTCAACCATTCTTCTTTGGTAAGCAATAGTTGTCCCCCACTGGGTTCACTCTGGCCTTTTAGCCGTTCTTCGTGAGCCTTCAATGACCCAACTGCTTCCTCAACTGACATACTCTCCAAGTCACTGAATTGCTCGATTGTTGATGCTATCTGCAAGAATTTTGAAGGAACAACTCTAAGCAATTTTTTAACCACGTAGCTTTCTTCAACTACCTCTCCCAAAGCTCGTATATTTGCCACCAGGCCAGTAAGCTTCATACAAAAGTCATCAAGATGTTATGTTTCCTTCATTTTTAGCGATTCAAAATCAGCTTCCAAAGTCTGCACCTTGGCCTTCTTTACACGGTCAGCTCCAAGACACATTGTTTTGATGGCATCCCAAGATTCCTCGGCCGTGGTTTTTTCTGCCAGAGACAAGAGCATATTTTCAGGAATCGTTTGATAAATAATTGCCAATGCAATCTTATCCGTTCTTTCTACCACCTTTGTTTTTGGGTCCTTGGGTTCTACCACATCCCACACAGCGTGAGCCTCCATAAAGACCTTCATCTTGATAGCCCACGCTGTGTAATTGCTTCGTGCCAGCATTGGATAATTCAGACCAACTCCTCCCTCCTTTATTTTACCTATCTCCATCGTTGTTCCCTTGGGCATATATTTGGGCATCCGCTGTGAGCTTCAAGCTCTGATACCAAAATGAAGAACACACCTCTGTATATAAACCAGTGTATATATTAAACGGAAGAAAAAAAACAAGTATACGTGAAGTTGATACTTTTATTAATGCTGATAATTATTACATAAATACTGGAATAATAAGAGAAGTAAGTGATAGCTAAAAACCAGGAACTTAAACAAACTAACGTTTCCTACAAAAACTCCAATACACAGACTTATTCCATGACTCCGAAAAAGCTCTCCTGAACGTTGCAGACTAAGTCCCAGATGACTTATAACAACCAGGTGGCCCTTGAAGAAAATAAATAAAACAAATAACAATTAAGTTTAGATTAAAACCAAAAAATCTAACATATAGTTAAACTTTATTTCCATGCTCTCGACTTTATGATTAAGTCAATTTTATCTTTTTCAACTCTGTTGCCCTTATATATTACCTAATTTCTTACCTGCTAAATTATCAAGAACATAGACAATAAGCAAATCTCTCCTCATTGTGACCTAATTATTTTGTAGAAAAATTGGATAACCGATTTAATGCATTTTTTGGGAATTTGACCTTGCGTAGTTTCACACCATTAGAGTAGAATATTGAAACTTTTTTCCTAATAAAAAGTTCTAGAAAATATGATCAATATATTCACAACCCTTTGAAAACCAATTAAAACTCTTGTCGGTAGGTAATCCTTTATTTTTTAGCAATCCTAGTGTTGGAAGGGAGGTATGCATTGAATTTCGAACCAATAATCTTAGCTTAGGAGGTGATTTTTGTTGCCATAATAGATGTCACAAATCTGTGCGATAAATTTGTCCACTAGGTTGTAACAAGAAGTTGTGTAAACATTTTTTGTCACTTTTGAGATGAGTGTGTCGTTGTTGTGACACAGAGAAGTAAAAAATATAATTATTTCTAGCTTAGTTCCATATTCTTTTTCCATCCTCTAAATTAAGAATTATCATTTTTGAAAATTTTTCTAAACCGATATGTGTTTTCCATGAATGAGTTGTAAAATCCAGAGAACCTTTGGGTAAGTAATTGATTTTAAAACCAAATATCATGCCAAAATTGAATTAATTGGCCATCCACTAACCTTCAATAAAAATCTACGATTAAATTTTTTTATATTTTTCTCCTATGACAATTCGGTGATATTTATCCACACTTCTCCACCAAGATATTGACAATTTGATCTTATACTCCAGCGCGTTATTTAGAAAATCAACCCCATATTATTTAGAAAATCAACCCCATATTTATTTATTAAAACTTTACACCATAAATTTCCTTTGTGTTCTGTCTTTCCATGAAAGAATAATTTTTTGTGCTTACATGCTTTATTATTGAAGTCCTCCCTTTTCTCTTCGATCACAAATTTTTTCCTAGTGTCTTATGTGTATTTTCCTTGTCTTTACTCACACATCTCCCAGATAGAAGTCTCTTTTAAATTTTTTACACATGTATTATGTTTTTTGGGGTTCAATAAAATATGTAGTTTTCTTGTATTTCCTCCCACCTCTCCCCCGATAGAAGTCTCATTGGCATGTGGTATGCAAAGTTTGTGTAGTTAAAATGAGAAAGATGGGGAATATCAGGTCTACTTTCTTAATCCCCGTTGTATATTGACTTTTAGGTAAGGACCAACATTGAGTTGAAATGAGAGGCTTGGCTATGATTATATCAGATGAATCCATCATTTCTATTTTGGGCCTTACCCATTCTTGGTAGAGTCAACAGTATCAAAAGCTTTTTCGAAGTCCAATTTAGTAACATTACTCTAGATTGCCCTACTTAAATATTGTGAAGCACCTCATTTGTGATAAGGATTATTTGTGATATGCCTAACTTTCACAAACGTTGTTGGCTTAGTTGATACGAGTATGGGCAACATAAATTTCAACCTGTTGGCCAATAGTTTGAGTATTATTCAAACTTTTACTTGGTAGGTTTAGGTAGTAGGTCAGTATGCAGATCTTAAAGTTTTGTATCATTCCTCATTTCGTGCTGAGGAATTTCACTGGTACTACATCTCGCCAATGTTAAAGCACTTTGTGCCGGATTGTTAGATTTCAGGATTTATGACTTATGAGTAATTTACTTATGAGTCCTAATATTTCCTCCTTTATTCAGAATAACAGTTTTCCAATAACCCGATAGGTCTAAGAATTGTAACTTGTTTTCCATAACAATATATACCTCTCTAGCCTGTTGTTTCTAACACTGGGATGAATAAAAAACAAAGCTACAAAAATGTTCTGAGAGAGAGATTTAGCAATACTAATTTCTGTATTACTTTTCTTATTACTCACAAATGAATACAAAGTACAATATAAAAAAACTACTGCTACCTAAAAAAAAGGATCAGACCCCTACTATGAAGCCTGTAACTAAACAACTATCTCCTACAATTTCTCAACAACTAAGACCAATTTCTGTGCTAATGTGTTGCATATCACGTAAACAATCATTACAAGATAAAACCATATAAGTTTAGATTATAATTCTAACATTCACCCATATAATCTAAACTTCAATCCTGCAGGTTTTTGATTCCCAACAAATCTCTCATCCTCTCAAACTTCACTGCTGGCAAGGCTTTGGTCATTATTTCTGCACGTTGTTCTCCTGAATTAATGAATTTAGTTTGAATCTATCTGCGCTCCACACAACCTCGAATGAAATTGAACCGTATGTCAATGTGTTTACTTCTCCCGTGAAACACCAAATTTTTAGTTAAGTCAATAGAAGACTTATTGTCCAAATAAATCACTACTGGGTCAAGTTTTCTTCCTGTAATTTGACTGAGCACCTTGCTGAGCCACACTCCTTGACAGGCAGCCGCATTAGCGGTCATGAATTCGGCTTCACATGAACTCAAAGCTACACACCTCTGCTTTTTTAATACCCAGGTGATCAGACTGTCGTTTAGTTAAAAAACCATTCCACCAGTGCTCTTACGATCTTCTATACTGCCCGTCATATCACTATATGAGTACCTTGAGAGCAAGTAATTTCCAGTTCCCCGTTTATAAACTAACCCATAATTAACAGTCCCTTTTACGGACCCTAAAATCCACTTGACAATATTCAATGCAAATTTGTTGGACGTTCCATATACCTGCTTACAACACCTACACTGTAAGCAATGTTAGGTCTGGTATGAACCAGATACCTGAGACCACCAATTAATTAAGCTCCTAAAAATGGTCGAGTTCACTTCCTTTCCTCCCTCATCTTTGCATATATGGATTTTTGACTCCATTGGATACTTAACCGCATTACAATCAATGAGTCCTGCCTTCTCAAGCAGCTTCTTTGCGTAGGCTATTTGTTTTTGTTCTGTAAATCCATTTTGCTGGCTAACCTCAATACCCAAATAGTATGCCAACCTTCCCAGATCACTCAACTCGAATGTCTCCTTCATTTATTGTTTGAATGTGTTTATAACGTTAAAACTGGTACAAGTAATCAACAAATCATCGACTTAGACGCTTATAATCAACACTTCGCTTCCTTCACATTTTGTATAAACTGCATACTCATAAGGACATTTGACAAATCCCAATTTTCAAGAAATTTACTTAATTTAGCATACCACGCTCGTGGTGCTTGTCTTAATCCGTAGAGAGCTTTGATGAGCTAATAAACCATGTGCTCCTTCCCTTTCTTGATAAATCCATTCGGCTGGGTTACAAAAACAATCTCCTCTAATTCTCCATTAAGAAACGCAGACTTCACGTCTATGTGATGCACCTCCCACTGGTTTTTAGCAGCCAAAACTAGCAGCAATTTCACTGTCTCTAACCGAGTGACCGGAGAATATACCTCCTCGAAATCAACCCTTTGCTTTTGCACGTAACACTTTGCTATAAGTCTCGCTTTGTACTTGACAACATTCCCATCAACATCCCTTTTTAATTTATAATCCCATTTCACAACAATCGCTTTGTGACCAGGTGGTAGCTCTACTAACTTCCAGGTCCTGTTCCTTTCAATGGAATCAATTTCAACCTCCATTACCTTTCTTCATGCTTGATCCACTACTACTTGATCAAAGCTGTTTGTCTCCTCTACACCCAGTAACATAAGCTCCTCCTCATCCAATTCAATCATCTCCGTATTATCATAAATGTCAGTCAACATTCTGAATTTTCTAGGCTGTTCACTGCTCCTAGATTGTACAGTCTCACTACTGTCTCCATCTGACAAAGATTCACTATGTAAATTTGAGCTAGCCTTATTACTCTCAGCTGTACAATCATTTCCTCCTGCCGATGGTGTATTTTCATGAAAATTTAAACTTACTTGGTTACTAGCATCTATGAAATCATTTTCCCCATCTAATTTATTATGTTCTTCATAGGACTGATTTTCAGTTGGTCGATATTTACGTACTTCCTGTACAACGAAACTACCTTGAGGTGTAGTCACTGCCATTTCTTTATCTTCACTCTTCCAGTCCCACGTCTTTTTTTTCTTCTATGACAACAACCCTACTCACACAGATCTTCTTTGCTTTTGGATCATAGAGGCGACATGCTTTTCTGCCTGGTTCACGTCCCAAGTACACCACCCTCTTGCTACGATCCTCTAACTTTCTCACATTAACACTCGGGATTTTCATATGTGCCAGGCTTCCAAAAATTCTCAACTGACTCAAGTCAGGCTTGTTCCCAGTCCAAACTTCGTACAACGTCTTTCCTGACAAAACACACGTAGGAAGCCTGTTTAGTATATAAATTGCGTGACGAACTGATTCTCCTCACATAATTCCAGAAATTTTCTTTTTTTCAGCAAACTTCGAGCCATAGCCATAATAGTTCTGTTCCTTCGCTCAATGACTCCATTTTGTTAAGGAGAATACGGAGTTGTGAAGTATCTGACAATACCATTCTCTTTGCAATATGATTTGAATTGGTTTGAAATGAACTCCCCTCCTTGATCTGTCCTAAGTACTTTTATTTTCTTGTCAGTTTCTCTTTCAACTTGTACTTTGAATTTCTGAAAAGCTCCTAATGCTTCGTCTTTCCTGGTAATCATATAAATCCACATAACGCGGCTAAAGTCATCTACCAATAACAGAAAATATTTATTACCGACCGTTGTTGTTGGAGAGATTGGTCCACACAAGTCCCCATGTATCAGTTCGAGCACCTGTTTAGCATGAAAGCTTGCCTTTCCCGGAAATGGTTTGTGAGTTTGTTTTTACATTAAGCATCCGGTGCACAAGTCATTTGGTGCGGTAAACTCTGGCAACCCGTAAGCCATCTCACCCTTTGACATCAACATTATTGACTGAATATTTACATGCCCGTGTCTGGATTGCCACAACCAAGTGTCTTGTTCATGTATCGATAATAAACAATGTGGCTTACTAGTTTCAAGTAATATCTTGTACAACCTATTGACTGATCTTTTTACCTTCATAATCATCCTCCCCACACCGTCATATACCCATAGATAACTCACATTCATCACCACTTTATTCCC